>NC_050444.1:36169262-36279944 GCF_903995425.1 Onychomys torridus | reverse complement strand
TCCACGCCAAAGTGCTAGGATTAGAGAGTTATGCAGCCAATCCCAGCTCATGGCACTTTACAAAACAATAAATATTACTAGTGATAACCTTGTCCAATTAGCAATGCTCCCAGCCCAATTCTTTTTTCTTCCTTTTCTCTTTCTTTTTTTCTAGTCAGAGTTTCTTTGTAGCTAGAGGTTTCCTGCCTGGCCCAGTCAGGACAAATCTCTCTCACCTGCCAAGCCCATAGATGCTCAGACCCAACCAAGGAAACACACTATATTGCTTACAAAATGTTTGGCCGTGGCAGGCTTCTTGCTATCTAGTTCTTATATCTTAAATAAACCCATTTCTGTTAGTCTATAAATTGCCACGTGGCTCCCGGCTTAGCAGTACCTGCCAATTCCCGTTAGTCATGGCGGCAGCTGGCAGTATCTCTCTTCCCCAGCCTTCTTCTTCCCAGAATTCTCTTTTCTGCTTGTCCCGCCTACTCTATGCTTCCTGCCCGGCAACTGGCCAATCAGCATTTTTTTTTTTTTTTTTTACAGAGTGACATGCACAGCATTTCTCTGTGCAGCTTTGCTCCTTTCCTGGAACTCACTTGGTAGCCCAGGCTGGCCTCTAACTCAGAGACCCACCTGGCTCTGCCTCCCGAGTGCTGTAATTAAAGGCGTGAGCTACCATGTCCAGTTCAAAGCATAGAATACCAGATCCACCTGCCAAGTGCTAGGATTAGAGAGTTATGCAGCCAATCCCAGCTCATGGCACTTTACAAAACAATAAATATTACTAGTGATAACCTTGTCCAATTAGCAATGCTCCCAGCCCAATTCTTTTTTCTTCCTTTTCTCTTTCTTTTTTTCTAGTCAGAGTTTCTTTGTAGCTAGAGGTTTCCTGCCTGGCCCAGTCAGGACAAATCTCTCTCACCCTCCAAGCCCATAGATGCTCAGACCCAACCAAGGAAACACATATTGCTTACAAAATGTGTGGCCGTGGCAGCCTTCTTGCTATCTAGTTCTTACATCTTAATTAAACCCATTTCTGTTAGTCTATAAATTGCCACGTGGCTCCCGGCTTAGCAGTACCTGCCAATTCCCGTTAGTCATGGCGGCGGCTGGCAGTATCTCTCTTCCCCAGCCTTCCTCTTCCCAGAATTCTCTTTTCTGCTTGTCCCGCCTACTCTATGCTTCCTGCCCGGCAACTGGCCAATCAGCATTTTTTTTTTTTTACAGAGTGACATGCACAGCATTTCTCTGTGTAGCTTTGCTCCTTTCCTGAAACTCACTTGGTAGCCCAGGCTGGCCTCAAACTCGGAGACCCACCTGGCTCTGCCTTCCGAGTGCTGCAATTAAAGGCATGAGCTACCATGTCCAGTTCAAAGCATAGAATTCCAGACCCACCCGCCAAGTGCTAGGATTAGAGAGTTATGCAGCCACTCCCAGCTCAAACGCACTTTACAAAAGAGAAAATATCACTTCTAACCACCTTGTCCAATTAGCAATGCTCCCAGCCCAATTCTATTTTCTTTTCTTCGTTCTCTCTCTCTCTCTCTCTCTCTCTCTCTCTCTCTCTCTCTCTCTCTCTCTCTCTCTCTGTTTTTTTGGGTGTGTTGGTTTTTCTAGTCAGAGTTTCTTTGTAGCTAGAGGTTTCCTGCCTGGCCCAGTCAGGACAAATCTCTCTCACCTGCCAAGCCCATACATGCTCAGACCCAACCAAGGAAACACACTCTATTGCTTACAAAATGTGTGGCCGGCCTCTTGCTATCTAGTTCTTATGCGACATGCACAGCATTTCTCTGTGCAGCTTTGGGCTCCTTTCCTGGAACTCACTTGGTAGCCCAGGCTGGCCTCAAACTTGGAGACCCACCTGGCTCTGCCTCCCGAGTGCTGTAATTAAAGGCGTGAGCTACCATGTCCAGATCAAGGCATAGAATTCCAGATCTCCTGCCAAGTGCTAGGATTAGAGAGTCATGTAGCCAATCCTAGCTCAACGCACTTTATAAAACAGAAAAAATAGTACTTCTAATCTCCTTGTCCAATTAGCATTGCTCCCAGCCCAAATTTTTCTTTCTTTCTTTCTTTCTTTCTTTCTTTCTTTCTTTCTTTCTTCCTTCCTTCCTTCCTTCCTTCCTTCCTTCCTTCCTTCCTTCCTTCCTTCCTTCCTTCCTTTTTTTTGTGGGGGAGGATTGGTTTTTCTAGTCAGAGTTTCTTTGTAGCTAGAGGTTTTTTGCCTGGCCCAGTCAGGACTAATCTCTCTCACCTTCCAAGCCCAAAGATGCTCAGACCCAACCAAGGAAACACATTATATTGCTTACAAAATGTGTGGCCGTGGCAGGCTTCTTGCTATCTAGTTCTTATATCTTAAATAAACCCATTTCTGTTAGTCTATAAATTGCCATGTGGCTCGTGGCTTAGCAGTACCTTCCAATTCCAGTTTGTCATGTCGGCGGCTGGCAGTATCTCTCTTCCCCAGCCTTCCTCTTCCCAGAATTCACTTCTCTGCTTGTCCAGCCTATTCTATACTTCCTGCCTGGCCATTGGCCAATCAGCATTTTTTTTTTTGACACAGAAAGATTTCCACAGCATTTCTCTGTGCAGCTTTGAGCCTTTCCTCGAACTCACTTGGTAGCCCAGGCTGGCCTCAAACTCACAGAGATTCCCCCTGGCTCTGCCTCCCGAGTGCTGGGTCCATTCTTTTTTTTTCTTGTTTGTTTGAGACAGGTTTTTTTGTAGGTTTTGAACCTGCATTGGAACTTGCTCTGTAGACCAGGCTGCCCTCAAACTCAGAGATCTGCCTGTCCCTGCCTCTCAAGTGCTAGGAGTAGAGGTGTGTACCATCACCGCCCAGCTCCCAGCCCAATTCTAATGTTTCACAGCTACACCAATCCCTATTAATCTTCCTGAGCCCCCAGCTCTGAAGGTCCCATGGAAAACTAACCTGCTGTGCTTGGAGGCGATGCTGAAGTTGAAGTCTCAGTTGGTTTGGCTGGTTCTGTACGAGGCCCGTGGGCCTGAGGCCTGGTCGGGGCTGCATACGGAGTGTGGTGTAATTAGGCCGCTGTCCCATGGTGTGGAAGTTTGGATCTTGCATGGGATTATAGCTACCTTGGGCCATCTGTGCCTGAGATGCATACTGTTGTGGGAAAACAGGGGCCTTCTGCTCCAGCATCATGTTAGACTCTTGACTTGAGAACTGTTCCGGATCTACAGCCTGGCTCTGAAAGGAAGCCCCAAAGCAGCACATAAATAGTAAGCCACTAAAAACATCGTACTAAATAAGAGATGGTAGCTTTCTCTCCCTCCTCTATTTGATGCTTTAGAGATACTGTAACAATTATATTGAGGTATTTTTAGGCTGGCTCTACTTCTCCTTTCATATGAGACCTCTTTGCTTAATAGATCCATTTACCCAAGGGAAGAAGGGTCAAGGCCACCTCACCACATCACTTCCTCTAAGGGGGTGGGAGAAAGGGGCTGTGATTATGTAGTGCTCTATCTTTCCCCAGTCAGAACCTGGCATGGGCTTCAATAAGCAGACATCTGCAAGTGTTAGCTCTTTTGACTGAATGCACAAACCTCTATCAATCATTTTAATTCAGTGATTGCCTTAGCCAGACTTAGCAGTGTTGGGGAACTAGTCTCCACTGTCCTTATTCTGCAGATAACGAAACAGATGTGGGACATGAAGCCGACTTCAGGAAGTCTTTCTAGCTAAGACGTGGTAGGTAGTGGTCCACACTGTGATGTGGGACTTGAGATCCTCAGTGTGGTGATATACTACCACCCATTATGTTTTGGGGGTGGGAGGCATTTGATGTAGGGTCTCACATAGCTCAAGTTGGCCTCTAACTTGCTATGCATCCCATGTTGGGTTTCTATCATGAGCCTCTGGCCTCTACTTCCTAAGCGCTAGGGTAACAGGTCAGTGCCACCATGCCTAGCTTACACTGCCTACTGTTTACTTAGCTGTTCTCTATGGTTGGCAGAATTTCTTACACGCCCACACTTTGCCACCACTACATGCTAGACATATTCAATATTCTTGTCATTTGTTTTTTAAATAGCTGCTTCCCCTACCAAAGACCTACAGAAGGAAAGGAAGGTGTAAAGATGTTCATCGTATCCAGCCTTAATTTATATCTGACAGACATGTCTGTAAGACTGGTTATTATGTATCTGGTCAATTTGATTGTCTGAGAGATACCCCCTCCCCAACCCAACACCGGGTTTCATTATATAGCCCTGGCTGTCCTGAAACTCACTAGAGAGCCTGTCTCAGTGAGTACTGGGATCAAAGGTGCGCGCAACTATGTCCACTGAGATGCATTTTACAGAGAGAGCTGCATAAATTCCAGCTACATCTTGCATTAGCTCTGCAGTTTTCAAAAACTCAGTCTCTCTGTCTCTGTCTCTCTGTGTATGACAGAGGGAGAGAGAACACGCACACACAGGTACCAGAGGACTTTCTCTCTCTCTCTCTCTCTCTCTCTCTCTCTCTCTCTCTCTCTTTTAAAAAAGATTTATTTATTTATTATGTATACAGTGAGTGTTCAGCCTGCAGGCCAGAAGAAGGCATCGGATCTCTTATTGTAGATGGTTGTGTGCCACCATATGGTTGCTGGGAATTGAACTCAGGACCACTGGAAGAACAGCCAGTGCTCTTAACCTCTGAGCCATCTCTCCAGCTCCCAGGACTTCACAGGATGTAGTTCTCTTTGAGGTTCACCCTGTTTCTGAGGCCAGGTCTCTCCTCATTTCTGCCACTGAACTGTATATACAAGCTTCTGGCTGACTTTCCTGTTTCCACACATAGGAAATCTGGAGCTTTGTCAGGCAGACAGTCTCGAACCGGTGCAGCCAACCCCTGTCCTTCTAGAAGCCATTGCTACAAATCTGATGGTCTTTAAAAGGGCAAGACCCCATCGGCAATACAAATCTCAAGCCTCCTTCAGTTCAGTGTCTCCCAGCCTTGCCTCAGGCATTCCAAGTCATCCTAGAGCTGTAAAGCATCCTGGAGCAGACAAACACTACCCGTGGTCACGTGACAGCTACAGCATACTACCCCTCCCCACACAACACTTTAAAAAGTGTGCATGGAGTATCAGCAGGGAGGTCATTTACTCTTGAATATCTCAGAACTTTGTATTTGCTCATTTGTAAGAAAAAAATCTAATTAGATTATTTCCATATTCAGCTATTTAATTTTTGAGACAGGGTCTTTCATTAGTTTAGAACTCATGGATTACACTAGATTGGCTGGTAGTTTGGTCCAGGACCTTCCGGTCCTTTCCACACCTTAACTCCGTGCTGGGATGACAAGTGTGTACCACTAAGCCTGGTATATTTTTCACAAATACCTGGAGGTATTTGTGAAACAAGTGATTTATAATAAAGACTGTGCTCTCTCCCCAGCCAGTAACTTCCATTTTAAACACTGTAGACAATTCTGGCTACACACACGTCACATCTCCCCCATTCTGCCTAAACAGGCCTTCTGTGATTCAGTTAACGTGACTGAGGAGACGTCAGAAACAGGCTGAAAAGGGGGAGCAACACTAGGCCGATGACATGACACTGGCTTTAATTTTTTTAAAAAAAAAGGATTACAGTTTTTGGGAGGCCAAGACAGGTAAATTGCCGTAAATCTAAGGCTAGGCTGGGCTATAGCTGAGATAATCTCTGAAAATAAAAAATCCCTTGAGAACCCGCCAAAGTGTTATGGGTCACTCAGAAACTCCAAGGACATTTAAAAATGTCACTTGGAGGGGTTGGGGATTTAGCTCAGTGGTAAGAGGCCCTGGGTTCAGTCCTCAGCTCTGAAAAAAAAAAGTCACTTGGATGCATAAACTCAGAGAAGCGAGGGTCTAGCTGATGCTAAGGCACAGGCAGGCAGTTCCACAGGAAGCAGTCACCCACTTCCTCCGGCTCCGCTCAGGGTGTGCCGTGTAACCTCCAGTCATTTCTTTCCATTAAGCTGATTTCAGTATGAATGGACACGTCTCAATTCCTACGCGTACCCGCTCAGTTGTGGGGTTATGACAAGACCATTTTAATGTTTCAGAGAAAGTCTTCCATGGCTCTGGTCACCTTCCTCACAGACACTGCCTTACCAGAGACACTGGGCATTTACCACAGCCTCCCAGGGATTCTCAAATCGAAGAAATACAATTATAAGTCTGTCACTTCTTCAATTAGGTAACCGGGAAGAAGACAGTGAACTAGACTCCCTGAGGTGATTGACATTTTAAATATTCTTGCAATCGTTCTGGGTGACACCCACCTAAGGGCCCAAGTGTTTGAGCTGACTTCTCCCTATGTGGGCAGCAGACCTGAAGTAGCGCTGCCTGCCCTGTGCTTGTACATCTTCCCTGCTTGTACAAACCCCGTGGCTTGACCTCTTTTCTTCATCCGCCCGTCAGCAAAGGGACAAGGGGCCAGTGGGCCTTTAGCTTCTGCCTTTCTGCTCTAACTCATTCCTTCACTCCCAGGTGTTTGCGTCTGGGCAAGAGTTTAAGAAGTGGAAGGGTAGGAGCAGGGTCGGGGGAGGCCTGTCTAAAGACACCCCATCTCCTGCCTCTGGAGCCGGTGGCCCCTGCAGTGCTCTGGCCTACCTGGCTGACCAGTTCTGGGATCCCCAGCGCTCTATCAATCTCCTCGAGGCCATCGAAGTTCCGCAAGGCCAGATACAGCTGGTCTAGAAGCGTGCCTTCATCACTTGGAGATTCTGCTGCAGGGTGTGGACACAGCAGGTCGTCAGGGGAGCTGCCGAAGGGCTGCCTGCAAAGAGACAAACTTCACCACGGGCTGAGGAAATGCAGCCGACGTCCGGGGTCTCTGCAAAGAACTCGTGCACCAGCCCAACACTGAACAAAACAGACTGGGGGGAATATGCACCTGCAAATCTAGTTTATTTAGTGCTGACAGAGGCCAGACAGAAAATGAAGCAGTTTTGTTTCTGCGCCCTCTCACTTTATAGCTGGCAAAGTAAGGATTTAGCTTAGCCAGGTACCCATGTCTGTAGGAAGTCCCCAAGGCACTACCATAAAAGCTCCTTGGAGCTCCGTGCTCAGGACCCAGCAGCCTACCTTCTTCCACAAACCTGCACTGGTCGCATGTGCAAACCTACTCTGCACTGACAGGATGAAACCTTCTGGAGCTTTTGGTACTAAGCAGTGACTTGTGTCAGTCACTTTCACCAGGAGGCTATGATGAGCACATAGGAGAGGACAGCAACTTATCAGCAGAAAAGCTACACTCACTCACTTGAATTAAATCTCGGCTTGAGTGAACTTGGCTGAGCTACTAGGAAACTTCATATTTATGCAGACGCAGAATTTGCAAGCATTTATTGAAATTCAAGAAGTATAGCTTTAAGGCTCTGTGAGTTAGGAGCCAAGGGAAGGGAATCACAAATTTTCTAACTGTAATCGATATAAGGCAATACAAGATAGCATCTGGACACTAAACTGCCATTTCTATGGTATGTAAAAATTGTAATTAAATTACTGAATGAATTCAAGGAGCTCTGAGTCACTGTGACCCTAAGAGAGGGAATGATACTTATACTTTATCAGATTCTATTTTGTACTATAGAGTACTGGGGAGAAAACAGAAGTTTATAGGTAAGCTAACTTAGTTTTTTTTTAAAATTCTATTTACTTATTTATTTAGTTATTTTTTGCTAACTTACTTTTTACTGTGTGTGGTACTGGGAAATTGAACCCAGGACATCATGTGTGCCAGGAAAGCTATGCCTCAGGCCAGAAAACTCATTCTTAAACAAGTGAGAATAAACTTATCAAGGGATGAAGCTGTCTGGCCCCGTTCAGTCTGCTGTACTTTCTCAGGCAGTCTAATATGTTCTTTTGACTTAGAACTATAATATAGTTATATTAATATGGGGTCCTGCTGAGCACTGAAACCAACAATTACTTTCAAATAGCGACAGTAGAATGCATCGATGAGCAATCTGTATTCCCTATCTGGTCCTACTTTGAAGAGGAAATCACCCAATTCAGTGTCCCTTTGATGGCTCTTCTACTTGCTGTCCCTGCTGTGTGTCACAGTTCCACTGCTTCTGAGCCATGGTAAGCTGGCTGGGAGGCCACTGTCAGCCAGGAGTGTATATATAAGGGTATATATACTGTCTGCAAAGAGTGTGTGTGTGTGTGTGTGTGTGTGTGTGTGTGTGTGTGTGTGTGTGTGTATGTATTGTATGTATTACTACCCTTGCTCTCTTGTCACTAAGAGGCTTGTGGAAGAACAGCTTGCTTGCACTGGATGTGTTCAAAATGTTCCACCTATTTCTTTTTCCCTACAGCCCATACTCCCACAATTAATCTTTAAAACACAAATGTGATTAGCTCTCTCCTCCACCTCCTTTCATAAGCTGAAAGAATAGTCACAGAAATGTCAACTGCATGTCTGGGAGGGACTTTAAGAGACCCCCCCCCCCCCAATATTTAGTGCCTAACAATTGGGCAGAGTGGGGCTCATAGAAAGTTGTGGTGGTCAAGAGCTGATGTGGGCTCTAGAGCATGTCCCCTTAGGCCTGAAAAGCTACTTAGTGAGGCAGTGAAGTATTGCCTCTATGCTGACTAGTTTGATGTCTACTTGACACAAACTACAGTCATCCTGGAGGAGGGAACCTCAATTGAGAAAATGCCTCCAGAAGGTCAGGCTACAGTCAAGTCTATAGGACATTTTTTTTTTTTTTTCCTTCGAGACAGGGTTTCTCTGTGTAGCTTTGCGACTTTCCTGGAACTCACTTGGTAGCCCAGGCTGGCCTTGAACTCAGAGACCTGCCTGACTGGAATTAAAGGCGTGAGCCACCACCGCCTGGGTAGGGCATTTTCTTAAATTAGTGATTCACGAGGGAGGGACCAGCCTATTGTGGGTGGTGCCATCCCCGGGGCTGGTGGACCTGCGTTCTACAAGAAAGCAGGCTGAGTAAGGTATGGAGAGCAAGCCAGTAAGCAGCACCCCTTCACGTCCTCTGCCTCAGCTCCTGCCTCCAGGTTCCTGCCTGTCTGAGTTCCTGTCTTGACTTCCTTTAATGATGAACAGCGATGTGGAAGTGTACACCAAAAAAACCCCTTCCTCCCCAAACTTGCTTTTGGTCCTGGTGTTTCATCAAAGCAATGACAACCCTAATTAGCACAACCTCTGTCCAGCTGTGTTAACAGCTGTCAGCTTTTGTGAGAAGCTGTACTGCAAAACAACATTCCTCCCCAGATTCCTCCACCAATGAATGACAGGGCTGTGGTGGTATTGTGTTCCCAACAATACTGTGTACCCTAATAAATTTATTTGGGGTCAGAGAACAGACAGCCACTAGAACAGAGCCAGAGCTAGAAAATGGGTCAGAGCAAGCTATAGCAGAAGTTGGGTGGTAGTGGTACACACCTTTAATCCCAGCACTTGGGAGGCAGAGCCAGGTGATCTCTGAGTTCAAGGCCACTTTAGAAACAGCTAAGCATGGTGACCCACGCCTTTAATCCCAGAAACCCAACCTTTAGTCCCAGGGAGTGGGGGCACAAAGAGAAAGGTATATAAGGCGTGAGGACCAGGAACTAAGGTAAGTGAGTAAAGCATATAGTTAGTTAAGCATTTGGCTAGGACTAGCATTCAGGCTTTGGAGTAACACAGTTCAGATGAGAGCCATTGAGGATTCAGAAGCTTGCAGTCTGAGGAAACAAGACCAGCTGAGGAACTAGCAAGGTGAGATAGCTGTAGTTTGTTCTGCTTCTCTGATCTTCCAGCATTCACCCCAATAACTGGCCTCGGGTTTGATTTTATTAATAAGAACTTTAAAGAGTCATGCTACACAGGGCTATATGAAATCTAACTATGACAGACTACGTGGAACCTGCATGAGCAGACTTGCCAATCTTTATCCCACTGAAGCTAGCCAGGGAGTTGGGGAGGCCCAGCCTCATCCTTTATGAGAATGACCTCCTAACTCTGCAGCTACCAAGTACTTACAACAGAAAACAGACACACATGGTCACCCAAGTTAAACATGTACTCCTGTATAATAAAATACCATGTTGTTGTTTTGTTTTTCTGAGACAGGGACTCACTATGCAGCCCTAGTGGGCCTGAAACTCACTATATAGGCCAGGTTGACTTTAAATTTGCAGAGATCCACCTGCCTCTGCTTCCCAAGTCCTGGGATAGAGACATATCAACACTCCTGGATTTTTTTAAAATCAAAATTCCCAAGCATATGTTTACATTAAAAAGCAAAGCAGGCTGGCGGTAGCTCAGAAGCAGAGAGTTTCAAAGCACACAGACCTATAGCACTGTAGGAAAACGCAAACCTCAAGGTAAAGCAGTACCTGTGGCTTCCCTGCTGTGGTCCCAGGCTCTGCAGCTACCTCACTGCAGTCTCTAGGACTCTCCCAACACGACACCCTCAGCTGCTTCTTCCCAAACACATTGTACTGACACACTGTACGCATAATTCCTACCGCGTCCCTCAGCTCTATGTAGAAAATGGTTATGCACTTGGGGCCAGATGATGGCAGTGAAATTCAGGGTCAAATCTGCAGTCACATCAGACCTTTCCACATGCTACATCACAACATCTCTTGAATCTTGACCACCCTGTGTAACATCTTTCTGTTGAGGAACACAGGTGCGCACCCGCCTGTGCGCACACACACACACACATGCACACACACACCACGTGCTTCTCACACACCTCACAGGCACTCTTGACCATCCTACTCCCCTCTTACACTGGGCCACTGTCTGTGCTATGTTGCCTGGACAGGGCACTTAATGTTCAAAGCATCAACACCAGGCTGTGTGTTGAGGTGGGGATTGTACATTTTACCCCTGTGCTGACCATGTGCTAGAAAGTAAATCATACAGGTTTAGGAACTTTCTACTTGATGAAAACAAAAGATTCCTAGTATAGTCGGACTAGCATGTTACTAAGCATGTTTTATTAAGACAGATACACGCCAGGCGGTGGTGGCGCACACCTTTAATCCCAGCACTCGGGAGGCAGAGGCAGGCGGATCTCAGTGAGTTCGAGGCCAGCCTGGGCTACCAAGTGAGCTCCAGGAAAAGGTGCAAAGCTACACAGGGAAACCCTGTCTCGAAAAACCAAAAGACAGATACACTATGTCCTGCCTCAGTGGCACAGTACATGTTTCTCTAGTTCCCTTAGAAACACATGCAGTGTACAGAGAACCCAGCCTTACAAATGCAAAAAACAAGTCTTCTACTTTCTGAGACAAGTTCTTGCTCCACAGCCATGGCCTGGCCTGATACTTGCTCCCTGCAGGAATCCTCACGCCTCAGCCTCCCAAGTAAGGAACTGTAAGTGTGTGAAGATGGGGTGTTAGTTGGAATGTAATTGGCCTCTGTGAGCTCATAGGGAGTGGAACTACTGGGGAGTGTGGCTTTGTTGGAGTAGGCGTGGCCTTGTTGGACAAAGCCTGTCACTGTGGAGGTGGGATTTGAGGTCTCATACATGCTCAAGCCACAGTCAGTATCTCAGCCTACTTTCTGTTGCCTGTGGGTCTAGATGTAGGAATCTCAGCCCATTCTCCAGCACCACGTCTGCCTGCCTGCTGCCATGTCGTACCATGATGATAATGGACTAAAACTCTGAAGATGTAAGCAACCCAATTAAATGTTTTTCCTTTGTAAGAGTTGCAGTGGTCATGGTGTCCTGCAAACAGTCATTGTCTCAGGGACACCCAGCACAGGGACACCCAGCACAGGGACACCCAGCACAGGGACACCCAGCACAGGGACACCCAGCAGGGACACCCAGCAGGGACACCCAGCACAGGGACACCCAGCAGGGACACCCAGCAGGGACACCCAGCACAGGGACACCCAGCACAGGGACACCCAGCAGGGACACCCAGCACAGGGACACCCAGCAGGGACACCCAGCACAGGGACACCCAGCAGGGACACCCAGCAGGGACACCCAGCACAGGGACACCCAGCACAGGGACACCCAGCACAGGGACACCCAGCACAGGGACACCCAGCAGGGACACCCAGCACAGGGACACCCAGCACAGGGACACCCAGCACAGGGACACCCAGCAGGGACACCCAGCAGGGACACCCAGCACAGGGACACCCAGCACAGGGACACCCAGCACAGGGACACCCAGCACAGGGACACCCAGCAGGGACACCCAGCACAGGGACACCCAGCACAGGGACACCCAGCAGGGACACCCAGCACAGGGACACCCAGCACAGGGACACCCAGCAGGGACACCCAACAGGGACACCCAGCACAGGGACACCCAGCACAGGGACACCCAGCACAGGGACACCCAGCAGGGACACCCAGCACAGGGACACCCAGCAGGGACACCCAGCAGGGACACCCAGCAGGGACATCCAGCACAGGGACAAAGAGGGACTGTGGGGAACAGGGAAAGAACACTCTTCCCCGCCACCCCTCCCAGACGGTGTGCAGTAGTAACAAATAAACGAGAAGATGGGAACCATCTCCAGCAAATACCCAGCCACGCATCAACACCAAAGTGGTACTCGTGGTCCTGGGGACTGACCCTGAGGCTTCTCATGCTGAATACATGCCCTGCTAAACTTCCAGCACAAACTCCGACTGCAACCTTCTTACAAGTCAGAGATGAGAAAAACAAACTAACCTAGCTGATCTTTGATTTCATGCAAGAACTATGAGACACTACTGTTTAATTATTATTTATTTGTATTCTGTAAACACTGATGTAGCAGGAATCTTAACAGGTCTTGTTAATAAGAACAACCCTGAGACGGTTATTGGGGTGAACGCGGGAAGATCAGAGAAGCAGAACAAGCCACAGCCTCCTCACCTCATCAGTTCCTCAGCTGGTCTTGTTTCCTCAGACTGCAAGCTTCTGAGTCCTCATCCAGAATGGGTCTCAGCTGAACTACTGCTAGAAGCCTAAAAGCTTAACCAGCCAAATGCTTCTAGTTTCTGGTCTTCACGCCTTATATATCTTTCTGCTTTCTGCCATCACTCCCTGGGATTAAAGGCATGAGTCACCAGGCCTAGCTGTTTCCAAAGTGGCCTTGAACTCAAAGATCCGGCTAGCTCTACCTCCCAAGTGCTGGGATTAAAGGCATGCACCACCACTACCCAACTTCTGCTATGGCTTGCTCTGACCCATTTTCTAACCACCATTTTTGGCTTTGTTCTAGTAGCTGTCTGTTCTCTGACCCCAGATAAATTATTAGGGTGCAAAATTTTGTGGGGAACACAACACCACCACACATTTCCATGGAAATAGGTGGGTTTCCACCCTATCAAATAATCCTATTCACTGACACCACAGTGGAAGGGTCAAAGGTCAGAAGGACCCTGAGGAGTCACTGCCTTTAGCATCCCTGTGGCTTTGTGATGCTCTTTGCAGCCAGGACAGTAGGATTCTCAGAACAATAGACAATCAGAGTCAGACAGACCGAGGTAGGAAACCTCAAAGACACCCAATAAATAGTGCCCACTGACCAGCAGAGTCTGGGGTGAACCTCTCTAGGGAAGCACCCTCAGTTTAGAACGCAGGTATCCCACAGATCATGATCAGCTATGAGCTCCTAGGAAAAGGCATCTATAACAATGGAAGGGGACAATGGGAAGTAGGAAGTACAGAGGGTGGGCAAACATGATCAGTGAATAATATATCCATTTACGGTGTCACAGTGACTTCCATTTGTACAGTTCTGCTAATTATAGGAAACCAAAATGTGGCAAATATGCAAAAATTAAAACAAAACAAAACAAAACTTCAGGGAAACAGGTGGTCCTGGGTGAAGCCCACGGTTTAGACTAGAATGCCCACAAACCTGCATGTCAGTGTGCTGGAAGAGCTGATCAAGGGATTTAGACGGTAACTGTGAAGGCGCGAGGATGGAGTCACAGACAACAAGCAAGCCATCGAGTCCATAAGAATGACTAGGCGAGCAACTGCTAAAAACCAAAGAGAGGGAGCTGGGGAGATAGATGGCTCAGCGGCTAGGAGCACTGGCTGCTCTTCCAGAGGACCTGGGTTCAATTCCCAGCACCCACATGGATGCTCACAACTGTCTGTTAACTCCAGTCCAGGGGATCTGACACCCTCACATAGACATACATGCAGGCAAAACCCCAATGCACATAAAATAAAAAAAAACAGATCAATTAAAAAAAAAACCAAAGATATAATCTTACTTAATGTAGCTAAAGATAAATAATATACAGTATAATATAAGGATGAATTATACTGAATACTGTATATAGAAATAAAAATATGAAAACATGAATTAAGAAATATTACCTGGGTGTGGTGGTATATGACTAATTCCAGCACTCTAGAGGCAGAGGCAGGCAAATCTCTTAGTTCTAGGCCAACCTAGTCTAATACAAAATTCTAGGCTAGCTAGGACTACATAGTGAGATACTGTCTTAAAAAAAAAAAAAAAAAAAGTAAGAGAGCTGGGCAGTGGTGGCACACGCCTTTAATCCCAGCACTGGGGAGGCAGAGCCAGGCAGATCTCTATGAGTTCGAGGCCAGCCTGGGCTACAGAGTGAGATCCAGGAAAGGCGTAAAACTACACAGAGAAACTCTGTCTCAAAAAACAAAAAACAAACAAGAACTAACTCCCAAAAGTTGTCCTCTGACCTCGACCTGTACACACACACACACACACACACACACACACACAAAGTAAAGAGAGAGAGAGAGAGAGACAGAGAGAGAGAGACAGAGAGAGAGAGAGAGAGAGAGAGAGAGAGAGAGAGAGGGGAGAGAGGGGGAGAGGAGGGGGAGGGGAGGGAGAGGGAGGGAGGGAGGGAGGGGAGGGAGAGGGAGGGAGAGGGAGGGAGAGGGAGGGAGAGGGAGAGATGGCAGAGGTTAAGAAAGGACCAGCACTCAGTCCTAGCATCCACATCTGGTGATCCTCGGGAGCCCAAGAGCTTCTGTGAGCATGTGGTGTACATAAACTCATGTAGGCACCACACAAATTTTAAAATGGAAAACAGTGTGTGAATGAACTAATGAGGTTTGACACACACTGTGAGAATCTACAAAAAAAGACCTGAGAAGACAGACGGGCAGTGTATAAACATAAATAAGGTGCTAAAAGTCTTCTAGAATGTTCATGATGCTTTATTAAAGCCTAGTGTGGGGTCACGCATCTGTCATTCCTGCATTTGGAGGCCTGGACAGAAGGACTTTGTGTTTGTCTTTTTGTGTGTTTTCTGTTGTTGTTGTTCTTTTGAAGACAGAGTTTCTCTGTGTATCCCTGGCTTTCCTGGAACGAACTCTGTAGGCCAGGCTGGCCTTAGACTCAGAGATTTACCTGCCTCTGAGTGCTGGGATTGGTGTGTGTGTGTGTGTGTGTGTGTGTGTGTGTGTGTGTGCGCGTGCGCGCGCGCATGCACACATACATGTGGAAACCAGAGGTCAACATCAGGTTTCTTCCTTATTTGAGACAAGGTCTCTCACTGGGGCCTGGGACTCTAGGATTAAACTAGACTAGCTGGCCCCTGGGCATCACAGTCCCTCCTGTCTGCTACCCAGTGCGGGGATTACGAATACATGCCACTACAGCTGGCTTTTTCAATGGGTTCTGGACTCTGAACTCAGGTCTTCATGTTCGTGCAGCAAGCAAGCACTGTATCATCTTACTAGCTCCATTTCAATAATCTCATTTCTCCCTTCAAACCCTCCCATACGCTAGCTCATTTCAAATTCCCAGCTTCCTTTCTCACTAGTGGTCACATGTATATGTGTGTATGTAAAGACGTATACATTCCTAAATATAACCTGCTCAGTCTGTACAATGTCACCTGTGTGTATGTTTTCAGGGCTGACCACTGGGTACCAGCTGGTGTGCTCTTCCCTGGGGAGACTGTTTTTCCCACTCAGCCTTCCTTAGCTGTCTGTAGTTCTTTGTGTGGGGTGGAGGCCTAGAAGTCCTTCTCCAACTCACTTCGGAATGTCCTTGTCTAGCTCGTGTTCAGGTAGTCATGCTGGTGAGACTGTATGGGCGCAGCCTTCCGATACCATCAGGACGTACAATCTCACAGTAAACTCCCTGACCCTCTGGCTCTTGTGACTGTTCTGTCCCCTCTTTCACAATGTCCCTTGACCCTCAGGAGTGGGAGCTGTCCTGCAGATGTAGCCACTGGGCCTGGCTCCACAGCTGCATTTTGATTGGTTATGGTTTTCTGTAACGGTCTCTATCTGTTGCAATGAGAAGGGGTGAGGACTAGACAGTGATCTAGCTAGACCCTGGAGAGGAGGTGGGTGCCCCCTTTCTTTTGTTAATTGTGGTAAAATACATACAACACAAAATGAGATCATTTCCTGTTGCTACTGAAACATGGTTATTCCTCTTGAGGCATCTATACTGTGTACTGCTGCCCAATTATACTTAGAAGCACAAATGCAGCATTTCCCCCAAGACTGTCAGGTGTTTAAAGGCAGTCTAGGTCCTGCTGACTTTTGCATCTTCTTTTCCCTGCCTACTGGACGACTTGGTCTGAAGAAATGACAGCTGGGAAGTATCACCCATTCAGAGGGAATTCATCCAGATGCAGGTCTGGAACAACGAATAGAACACATGAGCCATGAGCTGATGCTCTCCCAACTTTCCTGGTACCCAGACTCACCTGTTTTGGCTGGCAAAAGATGCTTGGTCTATAGGCAGGATGCTCTCAGGCCACGGGGCAGTCTGATTTGGAGGAGCTTGCTGTTGATTATACTGAGGTCCCCCCATGTTCATTTCTAGTTCAGAAGGCCCTAAAAGAGGAGAAAGAAAAAAGAAAAGCCTATAATCCTGTATCTTTTAGTTTAGAGAGCACACATTTATTTATTGTATACTACCAAGTACAATTGCTGGTTGATGGAAATGAGAAGGCAGAAGCATAAAGGTGAAGAAAGACCGTGTATTCTGGTGGGAAGTACAAATGAAAGCAATAAATACCAAGGTTAGTGTCACCTACCTCAGGGCATGTCCAGATCGGCAGTAACAGCAGGATCCCTATTCTCTTACTTACAGACAACACGAACTCATTTTTCAACTATCATAAACATTAGTAAGTATATATTACATAATTATGGTTTCCACTGCATGGTTTAACATTTGTGCAATAGCTTGTACATGGTGGTGGTGGTGAATGGACACAACTTCCACCTCACTTCCATACCACATCCTACAGTGCACAACCCCGGCCAGAACATGGGTGCTTGCGGAAGACTGGAATGCCACAGCAGGCACCCACTCAGACACACTTCTTTCCTGAGGGTCCCATGAGTGTACACACTACTCTACTATCCACCCATCTGACCTCCACTACGGCAGGCAACTTGGTGTTGGGCTGAATTCATGGCTTTGTTGAGTTTATTCACAACTAGGGAAATTTAGCTACAAGCTAAGCCTTACAGAGATATACTGGAAGTTCCAAAAGGGAGATGCCCTTCAGCAAGGACCAGGAATAAATTAAATGTCTATATACACCAGGCAGTGGTGGCGCACACCTTTAATCCCAGCACTTAGGAGCCAAAGGTAGGCAGATCTCTGTGAGTTTGAGGCCAGCCTGGTCTAGAGTGAGTTCCAGGACAGCCAGAGCTACACAGAGAAACCCTGCCTCAGAAAAAGACCAAAAATTTCTCTATATGAGACCCCTATTATGACTTTCACAAGCATCTTAAAATTGTCTCAGCTGAATTTTTCATAGAAATCTGGGTGTATATATATATATATATATATATATATATATATATATATATATATATATTAGTATTTTCAAATGACACAAATTTAAGTTTGGGAACCATTTACTACTTTGAGTACATATGTAGAAATGTAATCTTTTTTTTTTTTTTTTTTTTGGTTTTTCGAGACAGGGTTTCTCTGTATAGCTTTGTGCCTTTCCTGGAACTCACTCTGTAGAGCAGGCTGGCCTCGAACTCACAGAGATCCACCTGCCTCTGCCTCCAGAGTGCCGGGATTACAGGCGTGCGCCACCACCACCGCCGGCCTAGAAATGTAACCTTAAATGTCACTCTCAGAATACTGAGTCAAAATGCACACAGCAATTCAGTACCTATGGAAGAGACTTAATGTCAGAGTTCTGACAAGAAACCTGATATTCTGTCAAAACAATCTTGCATTTTCCTGTGAATGAATGAGTACTTCCTGTACAATATCCAACACAAAAGTTTACAAACACAGACTTTTCAGAATTGAGCTAATGTACAATATCAGAGGAAGGTCCCATGTCCGTGGTGAAATCTAACAGTATCAAGTAGGAGCTGTATAAATTACTGATCTTTTTCCCTGGAGACAGGGTCTCGTTTAGCTCAAGTGGACCTCAAATTTGCTATGCTTCTGAGGATGACAGATTTCTGGTCTTCCTGCCTCCACCTCCCAAGTATTGGGATTATAGGTGTGCGCATGAATATTTTAATGTAACAGGTTACCTGAGATAATTTTCAAGTGTACCATGCAGTAGGTATCAGTATGTTTAGCTGTACAAACCACCCACCACATCAACACTGGCACATTTTCATCTGCCCCAAAAGAAATCCTGTCTCTGGGAGTCACTTCCCACATCCTTCCAGGCCTTTAGCACTAGGCAACCAGGACAGTCTATGACGATCACGTCACATAGAGATTTTGTGGAATGAGTGCAAAAATTCATTTTAATAATGCCAACTCTCTCTAAATGGAATTCTAGAGATCCTCAAGTGCTGTGTCATTGTTGTACAAGAGGCCACGTCATCAGTGAGGCCTAGGGAAGAGTCTGACTTCACAGTCTGGTTTGAGGGCCTTGGAGGACCAGGATGATTGTGTAGAGTTCAACATTACAGCTACATCACTCAGCTATGTCTTTACCTTTACACTATCATATGAATGATTATGTATGTGTATAGCATTCATAATGTGACATTCTAATGCGCTTTGCCTCCAAATTAAAATTATGCAATTGCTTTATGATTCTACAAAGTTCTAGCAAAATCCCATTCAGGATTGCTTCACAACAGAGGATTACCTAGGCTCCAAGCCAGAAGCAAGTCTGGAAGGCCCCATGAGCTGACCCTCTATTTCAAGAAAGGCTAAGGAGAGAAAAGGTACTGCATCGCCTTACCTATGTTCATGACCTGAGACTGGAGCATCTGTCTTTGGCCAGGCTGGCTGTTGGCTCGCATGGGGATGCTGGCTGTTGGGTTCCGAATCATGCCTCCTTGGATTGGCCGGTTCATGGCTCCAGTAGTAGCAGCACCAGTGACCCTCACAGCTGGACTCTGTGGTGCCCACTCCCCAGAAGGCATGGTGGCTCGGGAAGTGCCACTGCCAATCATTCCTGCATGCAAGGCAGAGGAGCTGAGAGAGGCAGACACCGAAAACAGCACACAAGCAAACACCAGACCTACCGCCCCACTGAGACTCAGACCATGACTGCAAACTGCCCAACGGCAAACCCTCCCTGGGCAGATTGGGCCCTTGGCGAAGAAATAAGAATTGGCAATTACAATAGTTTTCATGACACGAATCTGCTACTCTGTTTGGTTCGGAAGAGCTGCTAAAACTGTTCCCATATGTACTCAGAACAGGTGCTGCGGCAAGTGGGTAACCCCAACTTCCTTCCTCAGGAAGTGAATCACATTAGCTGACACACACGTCAGAGCCTTACTTTCCAAAAAGAACGTGAGGTGAGGAGGACAAGGGAAGAACTGACAATCAATCCCGAGTTAACGACCCCAATCAGACAGCATCCCCAAAGACTAAGGACGCCTTAAACACCCTCATCTTCCTTCTGGTTTGTCTGGAGACATGCAGGCATGTTCACTGTCTGACCGTTACGCTAGGCTGTCACACCACAAGACACTTCAATAACAACTTCCATTAAAAAAAATGGGTAAACTTCAAAATTTACCAAGGGCAGTCTCTAGGTACTAAGGGAACCTAGTAAGACCTTTTTGACACAGTCCTCAGGCTGAGAGGACTCCAGGCTCCTGGACCATTGCATTCCTGACTGTGCAGATGCAGAGTGTGTGAGAGAATCCTTCTACACTGGCCGCTGATCACATGAACAATGAGTAGTCAACATCACCAAGCAGGATTCAGGGGCTGTTAGTGTCTCGGCCCTGGATGTTGGCAATGGCCAAGCAGTGGCTAAGACCTGCTGCTGAAAGGAAAGCCTCAGAAACGACATCTCTTTACTTTGAAATATTTGATCCAGGGAATATACCAAATATACGGTTTGCTTTCATTGACTTTATTTGGGTCAAGCAACTACAAATTTGGTCTAATTAACACATGGACAGAACATGGGTCTTTCCTCACTTGTGAAACGAGGGTGTGCTGAGGATGATGATGAGGGATAGAGTCAAAAACTGTGAGGATATTAACACACACATCAAGCATCTTATATTTAGTCTATACAAAGACATTATGGGAGAATAGGTAGTTTGTTTTTCAAAATAACCTCCTATGTAAATAGCATAACAAGATTACAGACAGGAGGAGGGAAACTATCTCTAACTCAACAGTATTAGTGCAACGAGATGATGTTATTCCTTTGGGTGTTTGTTTTTAGAAGCTGAGGGAGACTACCATCTGATTGTTACAGCTCAGGTACCAGTAGGTCCAGGGATGCCCAAGTTCAGGTACGCCCATCCTCATGGCCCTACGGTCCTGTATAAGACTCCTCCAACAACACAGAGCGATTTTTCTTCCCTGGGAGGGAGCTGCCCCTAGTGAACCATCAGCCACTTTTCTCTAAATCAGTATTTGAGAGTGGCACAGTGACAACGCACTGGTTTCATGAACCTGTAATGTAATGAGGTGGCCAGGGCATGGCACATGAGTGAGCAGTCAATACTTGCTGAATGAATGAAGTGACAACAGTGCAGCTCAGTTTCCCAGGAATTCTATCTCAGCAACAGGAAATAAAACATCACCATTTCCCCTTAAATAGAACTCTGATCTTTGGTTAACTAAAATGGCAATGCACAGGGATTACAGACTGAGCTAAAAATAGCAAGAACTAAAACACCCACAACTGCAAGTTCTTTTTATAATATCTACTTATTTCTATGCCCAAGTGTCTAATATGTCATTGAGACAAAGGAAGAAGCTATAGATTCTGAGCAGCTCTTCATTAGTGGGGGCCAGCATCCTTCCAGATCCTTAACAAATGCTGTTCCAAGGCTGGAGGAGGCGCTGTGAGTTCAGGCCTGGATTCTATGGCAGCTGCAGCAGAAGCAGGGACTCCTTAGGAAATGTGCCCGGAGAATGTGCTGGATGTTGGAAAACTACAGCAGGTCAAGGTCCAGCTAGATCACAGGCAACTTCTCCAGTCTCCAGAAAGCCTCCCTGAATTGGGGCTGGAGGTTTTGGTTGGGCTGGACACATCACTACTTAAAGTAATTAGCGTTACACTAGTTTTGAAATGGGCCACCCTGTGGTCCCAAACCAACGTGCTCATTTAATTTTGTCCTAATCTGAAGCTATTAAAATGCATTAAAAGTTAAGAAGACAAAAGCCAATAAAATAAAGCAAAACACACAAAAATCTATGGTTCAAGTCATCCTCCAGCTTTAGCCTCCGGCAAAGCTAAGTCTACAATGAAAACGCAGTAAGACAGACAAAAAGACCTTCACTTTCAATTTCTTTCTTTCTTTCCTGACTGGAAACAGGACCTACAATTGTGAAAGACTGGTGGAATTTTAAACTCCTTCTGAAATACTCCAAACACAGTAATACATCTTTGGGGGTATCAGCGATTATCACTGGATGCTAACAAGCACCAGCTATTTTGCATAGGCCCTTCCATGTTCGGACCAATAGCCGGGATGGAAGTGAAGTCTGGACAAGAAGACTGATGCTCAGAAACCTCATCAAAGCAGCAGGTGAAGGATGACCTGGTCACTTGCTGGTGTGGCTTCCCACAGGCCAGGCTCAGAGAATCTGCGCGGTTTCTGCACTGACACAGACAGCTTCTACCAAGTGTCTGTGCACTTCTACTATCCTGACGCACAAACACACTGTTCAGTTCCACAACCCACCAATCAGCAGCAGCCCTTACCTGTGCTATTGTTCCCTAAGTTTCCTTGGCTTCCTAGCATCCCTTGATTACCCATCATTCCTGGCTGAGGTATCACTGAGTAGGGACTATTGTTTCTGATTGGTGGGAAAGGTCCAGCACCAGTTGGGCTTTGCAATGTGATGTCAAGTGGTAAATTCTGGTTTGGCAATAACCTGCCCAGTTGCCCTGGTCGTGGGTTATTAAAAGCTAAGGAGAAAACAAATGAAAATTGAAGGTTAATAAAGGGCAATGAAAAGGAATATTAACAATAGCAGTGTTTAGGGAAAATGTCACCTGTAAAATGACGAAGATGCACACCAGGGACCAACTACCTACATGGAGGACAAGTAACATACAGAAAACATATGCAGCACCCCATATGATATTATCAACAGGTCTCTGATCTAACTCTCAATGGCCTTAGGAAAAGGGAATGTAAAACCTATATAACACATTTTTCTTTCCAGTAGTTTTAATACTGAAAGTTTTTGTTAAATAAAGCATTAATATGATATTGTTCACGTTATATTATTCAAACTTTGGCACAGTAGTCTTTTTCTTTTTCTCATTATTACATGCAGTAACAAAGCTACACACATATGGTTTGGATGTCAGGATATTATTTCTTAACTGGGCTTTCAAGGTTTAGGATGAATTAGAAGTGGATATTTTTACTAGAAATTAAGATCTTTGAGTGTACACTGTGTTACCCGAAGCAATAAAGGCTGTCACCATCTGTGTGGCCTCTTTAATTGTGGGCACATGTTTAGATATGAGATGATTTTTGTTAGTTCATAAGAATTGACTGTGCCCTGAGCAGTTATCTAGTATCAAGTAGATGACCTGTAATTTTATAACAATGTTACTGCAACACTCGGGTACTCTGTAGCACAATTTGCAGAGCTAATTTGTTAGGTAACACCAAGCACTTTGCGTTCTTTTAATTTCATAAACACAGATTGTAGCAGCTCAGTTTAGAGAAGGGGGCTTCATAGTCCACAGTAGAAAGAAAACATCCAGGAAAAATGAAGGCTGGGACAGACATTACATGCCACACTGAGTCCTGCCCTTCCGGGGTCATTTACCCGGCCTCTGTTCTCTAATCAAGTCCCACTGGGAGCTCCAGAGAGGGTGGGAGCTGTGAGCTCCCACGTGTTCTTTGGATTAAGGAGTAGCATCTTGTATGCTTCTTACCTTATTCTCTCAATTCTTTAGCTCTCTGATCACCCTGGCAAAACAAAAATTCACCTTTCTTCTTTTCCCCTTTGCAGAATGGGCAGGAACCATCCAAGAAAGGATTTCGTTTCTAAAGGTAGTCATTCTCTATTTGGCTGACACTTGCCTTTTCAGACTTGAGAATAGTGCTAGGCACTGGCTCAAACCTCCTGAGGTAGAGACAGTCACTGTGTTTACCAGCACTGAGGAAGTTGTCTTTCTGTAAACCATGGGTGTGCTATAGACAAACTGCTCTCTCACACAAACTGAAAACTTCATCCATGATCAGGTTTGTAAGCTATGTGATCAGAGTAAATAGCATTTTTTTACTTAGCTCAAACAAATTTAAAATAAAATTCCTAAATGATAGAGCAAGGCATTTGACTGTGAGCAGTCTTTTCATGGACAACAATTAAATTTTGAAAATAATCTAGTTTCTTTTTTTTGAGATAGGGGCTCACTATGTAGCTCAGGTTGGCCTTGAACCCACCACCCTCTTGCCTTAGCCACATGCCTGGGATTATAGGCCTGCAGTACCATGCCTGGCTTCAATCTTCCTCTCTAAAGAAAGTATTACAGTTAGCAGAGGAACTTCAACAGGACCAAAATCCATTCTGAACACTGACAGACCAGGACAGTAGATGGTGCTGTTGTATCATAAAAAAACCCTCCCAGTAACTAAACAGAGGCAGACTTTAATTAATCTGTTTCTGATGGGGATGAAATGGGAAATTCCTCAGCAAAAATGATAAGAGGGCATACTCACTGCTCTGTGACATTCGCAGCGCTGTTTTCTGGGCTCCAACAGGTGTAACAGGGCTGCTGTCCGCGGTGAGTTGCATGAGGTCATTGATGATGGCTTGCTTGTCAACTGACCCAGCAGGGGCTCCTGGCCTTGTGTCTGGGAAAAGCTGTGGTAACTGACTATTTTGCAAATCATCCAAAATCTCTTCCAAGTTGTCCAGCTCGCTGCCAGGCTGCAGTTAACAACAGAAGTATACATCCAGGCTCATGCTGCAAGTGGGGATCCCAACCCCCACTATTGGCATCCACAGATCTAACCATCACAAGGCACATCGCCAAGTGAAAAAAGCAGGCGTGTGCAAACGTCAAGCTTAACAATGAATTGTCTTTCATACCTGAGTTCACCAAGTACTGCAATCTAACCTATGAACCCTGGCCCCCTCACCTAGAAAGAAGGCTGAATTGGAAAGAAAGCTGTTTCTCACCTTGTGACTCTCTGACAGTTTATATATTCCCTTTACTGTATACAGACCACCCCGTTAATTATGAACATGTATATCTCCAATTACTTAGAGTTGGACGATGACTTAACAGTTCGGATCTAGGTTTGGTGGTTAAGTTTTCCTAAGGAGTAACAACAATGAAGCTGGTGAGAATGGGTCCCAACAACAGCGGCTATTTGCCTTGGGGGATGGTGGTGTAAAATATGCTTAAAGCACTCATGAACTAGCTAAGTCTTGCCTTTGCAATTTGAATTTCCATTCTGTTTGCTTTTATTTTAGGTTTTGAATGAGAGTGGTTTTCTCATTTACCAGCTTAGGTGACAAGATATACAGAAGCTGCTGCTGACCAAACACAGCACTTACTAACTTGATTTTACAGAGACTACATGTTTCTTAGAGTTCCTGATCCCCTTCTTCAATTCAATTTCCATTGCCAATATTGATTAATGTAGGTATGACCATTATTTACACCAACTGCTTTCTTCTAAGACACTAAAAAGATTGCACAGACATTCTTTTAAGTAGAAACTATCAGGGTGCTAGTATTTAAAACCAGAGATTGCAGTAACACAGGAAAGGGGATGAAGCCAGTGTGACCATGTCTGAATCCCGGCACCTGAGGCTAAAGTCAGCCCGGGCTACACAGTGAGCTACAGGCCAGCCTGGGCTAAAGTGAGATTGCTTCCAAACTGAACAAAGAGTGTCTGAGTCCATCTGATGCTGGCATGCACTTCTAGTGGGGCAGCTCATGTACAAATCCTGCCCTCTACATGGAAGACTTTTGTCACTTATGGCAAAGACATGGTCCTGGGGTATCTTCTGACTGGACACACGTCACATTGAGAGGCTCCTGGGCTGAAGTGACATTTGTTTGATTCTTTTCAGAGACAGCACTAAAGAATAAACTTAGCAACTTCTCTTCCAGGACTCCTCACATATTGTTAGAACAGCTAGAAGACCATTTTTGTGTCAGCCAGTTCCAGCAGTAGGGCGAGCTCTTTCTCTGGGAGTTACAGACAGGTGACGAGACCCTGAGAGCTCCTGAGGAAGGGATGCACTACGATCAGCCCAGCTTTCCCCTCGACAGTAACGTATGTGGTGGGGCGGGGTGTGTGTGGCACTCAGTCAAGATGAATTCCTTTCATCATTAAAATATAATTGTAACAGAAGTTCCCACAACTTCCAGATTGCTCAGAAAAGTGCTTCATGTGTACCTGCGATAACTCTCTGTAGAGTTTTGTCTATATATGTAACACAGAACAGGACGGGGCTCTAATGAGACATCTATGTTGTCTGAAGCAGTGTCCCATGACAACATGACTTCCCCCAAGTGCTTTTAAAGCGCAGTGTATGGGTAAGGGAGAGGGGCTCACCTCCTATTTTTCCTTCTTTCCTCTTCCACACAAACTAAATTAGAAACCACCTTAAACAGAGCAAGAACTTTTTTTTTTCCTCCTTTTTTTTTTTTTTTTTTTTTTTTTTGAGACAAGGTCACTATGTAGCCCAGGCAGGCCTTAAACTTGGAGTGTGGAACTCTGTTTTTTCAAGACAGGGTTTCTCTGTGTAGTTTTGGCTGTCCTGGAACTCACTTTGTAGACCAGGCTGTTCTTGAAGTCACAGAGATCTGAGTGCTGGGATTAAAGGCGTGCGCCACCACTGCCTAGTATAAAATCATTTCTATTTCTACTTCTTGACTATAATTTTCCTACTGTTATGGATTGTAATGTAAATATCTGTGTTTTCTGCTGCTCTATGTAGTTCTGGCTGTCCTGGAACTCTCTATATAGACCAGGCTGCCTGCTTTTGCCTTTTGAGTGCTGGAATTAAAGGCATGTGCCACCACGCCTGGCCACCTTCTTTTGTAATCTATTTCTGTATAATATACTAAGTGTATATAAATGTAAATACTTATATTTTAACATCACAGGCACATATAATGTTATATATACATGTTAAGATATATTTGGGTAACTAAAATCAATTTATTTAAAAAAGAAGAATTTGAGACAGGGTCTCATATAGCCCAATCTGGTCTTTAACCCCCTATATAGTGGAGACTTGCTTTTAATTCTTGAACCCCCTCCTCCATCTTCTAGGTGCTGGGATTACAGGTATGTGGGAAATACCTAGCTCAAATAATTTATAACTAAAAATTTCCATATCTATTATATATATTTGTACTCATGCAGTGCTGGGGACCAAACCAACTTTGTGTGATATGAAATGAGCTACCCCCTCATCACTAAGTTTTATTTATTAAAATTAAACCAACTTGTGCTGGGCAGTGGTGGCGTACACCTTTAATCCCAGCACTCAGGAGGCAGAGCCAGGCAGATCTCTGTGAGTTCGAGGCCAGCCTGGGCTACAGAGTGAGTTCCAGGAAAGGCGCAAAGCTACACAGGGAAACCCTGTCTCGAAAAACCAAAAAAATTAAACCAACTTGCAAGTTTTGATCTTTCCCATTTATGAGTTCATCAATCACCTATGTGGACGAGAGTGGAACTCAGTGGCAAAGCTTGCACAAGAGGCCCTCGGCTCAATTTCCAACACGGGAAAGGAAGAGACAAAGGGAAGGAGGGCGAGGAAGTTAACAGGAGGCAGCTGACCTGAAAAACAACACTGGAGAGCTCCGGAGTGTAGGTGAAACTTCAGCTACACCGTAGGTTTCCCTGTGGTTCATTGGAACTGGTCTCCATCTACAGATTCACAGCTCTGGACACTATCTGAATTCATTCAGGTTAACATTTCAAGCCACACCACAAACTTTTAGAGACATTGCTTTGCCTGAGTTTTTACTCCTTGTCAATTTTTGGAATATGCATTTAATATTAATTTGTTATCAGTTTAATCCCCCCAGGTTGACCTTGAATTTACAATCCTCCTGTCTCAGCTCTGGGAGTGTTGGGATTCTAGAAGCACATCGTCATGCCTGGCTTTAAGTGTAAGGAGATAGATTTCAGAGTGTCCCTGCCCCTTGGCAGACTGATTTCAGCACTTTCGTCAGTGTTCATGTAAGATCTGAAGGGCTGAAATGTGGTCACATGGTGTTTCTGAGAGAAAATTTCTTCTACAGTTTTGTAGTTTATAGCTCACAGAGGTTCTTTTAGACCCTACCCACTATGTTAGGCACATTTTTCTTTGCAAGACAAAGAGATCAACGCCTTCCTTTAAAATGCCTTCCAGACACTTCTATTGAATGCTCAAATCAGCCCCATCAATTTGGGTAGTTAGTTTCAACTATTTCTGGTAGAAAGTGAGTCAGAAAGATTTTTATAAAATCCTACAAAGGAAAAATAGACTTGATTTCTTTAACTTTTCATTTTTCTGGTTTTATGATTTTTTTCATGTGTCAAATCAACTTGTTCTCTGAAGGAAATAAACGAACACATGAGTTAATGACATAAGCATTCTCATGAATTACAAAGTGCCTTATAAGACTATTTTAAACTAGTTTTAAAAAACAGCATAAAAAACTAGAGTTTCATACCATTTGCTTAGCACAGAATTGTGAAGGAATTCTACTGTGTCTGGAGGGACACAACTCCCTGACGCTCCCAGTTTAAAATGTGGTTTGCCTTTCCTGGGAGTCAAGCATCTCCAGGCCCCCACAAGGAGCAGAACGGCAGGAAGAACCTGGAGTCAAGGGTCCGCTTGGCTGAGTACCAGCCATGCGCCATTGCGTAATAAGCACACGAGTTATGGCAGCGCGCACACACACACACACACACACACACACACACACACACACACACACACACGCTGGAAATGATTGTCAGTTTCTGCTTCCTGTTTGCTAGGAAATGTCGTAGGAGCATCTTGTTTAAATGCTCTACCCACTAAAAATATGCTATTTTAGGTATAATAATATGTGCCACCAAAGCACTTCCTGGCTTTCAAAAACACACATCCAGTTAATTTTTTTTAACAAGACAGTCAATTTCGATCCAGGCTTACTATCTGCTTTTGCTTTCTAAGTAACTAATGTAGTCCCCTGAAATGGAAGCCTGAAGAACCTGGACAGCAGGTGGCGGGAGAGAAGGGAACAAGGGAGGCAAGCAGGAGATGAGAGAACCATTGTTTTTTCCCTCATGCCAACTTTGATCTAAATTTAGGTAAAGCATACTTCCTGTGGTAACTTCTCTCCTTGCTATGTTTTGACTCTGAAACGGTTCTGTGAAGCTGTATTTTAAATGGTGTTCTGGGGGAGAGTAGCAAGAAGGTGCATGAGCAAGGAGCTAGATTACATGACAGAAAATATAAATCCTGTGTGTGTGCCTGTGGACCCTGCTCTTACTAATCTTCAAACAACAGATTTATATTGAAACAAACTAGTCTTTGTTTCTCAGATAATTTTGATTAGAAAATTATTTCTCCTAAATAAAAAATCTCAAAAAAACCCCAAACAAACAAACAAAAACCCAAACCAAAAACCCACAAACAAAAAAATCCCAAAACTTTTCTTGTCTGACGATTGTGAAATCATTTACACAAAGTAGCGACAAATATCGATCCCTTTATCGATCCCTTTCATTGTCTGTCCCTCCAAGCCCTCAGGGTCTGAGGTCTGGGACAGAAACTACTGTTTATGGAGCGAGGGGCCAGCCATGTTCTTCACTGAGCTGCAGTGGGTCTCCTGAGTCAGGAAGCTGCCCTCTAGCATGTTACGTCACCTAAGTGACTTTACCTGTGCCCGCCATCTGAACTACCACCACTTCTGTGTTATCTAATCCAGTAAATCTCAAAAGATGAAAACTCGGTTGTCCACTTCACATCACACAAGACATTGCTCTTAACTTTCTGCTGTCCTCGGTCCCCGAGCTCAGTTTCACAGCATTATAAAACAACTGTGCTCCAGGACCTTGGGTTGGTGTCCAATGTTTAGGATTAATCACTAATAATGTTAATGTAATTTTAAGTCTGCTTCAGCAGAAGCTGTTGAACCAAAGTGAAAGAAGTAAGAGGCCAAGTACTCAGAACCCAGGAACTGGCTGCAAGAGTGCCACCAATCTGCAGCCTCTGAGGACTCGGGGACTCACAGGCACCGTGTGGGATGGAGTGTGGCTCTCTTGAGGCAGGTGGCACACCACCTTCTGACTTGCAACACAACTTTCAAGGGCAAACTACAGGCCATGTTAAGTAGAGAAACCCTTGTGACTTCCTCACTGCTGAACCAATCATGACTCAAAAAGAATCTGCCAGACAGGACATGTTCAGGAATTGGGGAAGGCTAGGTTGGGTCACTAAGCTCAGTCAATCAGGGATTCCACCACTGCAGTTGCAATGGCCTATCACTTGCTTTTCGAAGTGAGTGATAAAATCAATGGTTTGCCTTCTCACTGTGGGACCGTTCTCACCAGAGTGCTGTTCAGAATGACTGAGGCCTGGGGGGAAATGTTGGAGAGGCACCAAAATTTCAGTGTGGAGGAAAACATTCCAGAGATCTGTTGTACAAGGTGGTAGAAAACAGTAACAAATATATATTGAAGAGCAAGGTATTTGTATGACCAGCACACGATGTGATATGTTAATTAATCTGATAGTGGTATTCTACAGTGGCACATATTGTATGTTATGAGGACTGCTTTTTGTTAAAAAAAAAAAAAATGAAGAAGATGATTCTGAACATTACTTTAGGTACCCTGGATTGTTTTCAAGATGTTAACTGGTTTTGAAACAATAATACATAATGGCTTTGATAACTCTCCTCCCATCCATTTCCTCTTATGTGTTTTTAACTAATGGTCAGTGAGATTCTTCTACATTACTCAGAAGTATTCATGGAAAGAGGAAGAGAGGCAGAAGTATCTTCACTGGATATGAGAACTAGCTAAATTCGGATCACAGTCAGAGAGAGGTAAATAGACATTAAGTCTGCTCTGACAAAGCCCGGACTAAGAAAGTTGGCTGCTGCCAGTTTAGGGTTCAGCCATCTACAGCCAGCCTGCAGTTCATCCTGCGACTCCTGGTAGTGGATGATCTATGACCTAAGAATGAATTTACCTTGCTCACAGTAAAAACAATGACACACACACACACACACACACACACACACACACACACACACACACACTCTAAAGAATACTTTGTGCTCATCACAACTGTCTACTTCAGGGGCTGTAAGTAAAACTGTACTAGAGCCCAACCACACTTACTTCTCAGTGTCCACAGCTGCTCTGGCCTACAGTGGCAGGGCTGAGTGTCTGACAGGTAGGCCCATGGTACTACTGTCACTCTTTGCTGGGGGTGTGTTGGAGGAGCAGCAGGTGGCAACTTAAGTTCAAGGTGTCAGCCCGCGAGGAGGCAACTCCCTGATGGGTGGATCTTGGATAGGCAAGGCCCCGAGACCATAGAACCCTGAATGTCTTTTGTTTCTGCTGTGCCTTTACATGTCTGCCGCTGCCATCTTTCTCTGGTATCTGGCATGGTGTGAATGGGTGTGGGGAGATCCCTACTGTCTGTAATGTAGTGTGTTTATCTCATGGAAACATCCCATTCTACTGGTCACTTTTACCTGTGGATTATTATGAAGATGATTCTTTCCTAAGCTGTACTGTCCGATTGATAATAACGTTACTTTATACAGAGTTTTGATGAGTTTACAGAGTAAAAACAAGGACATGAGACAGCTAGAGCACATGAGTTTCTATTGAGGAACCGTATAGACTGCAGCTTAGGTTAAAATTCTTTTGTCCTTAATGTTGGGAGATGTGTTCATAGGTTTCTGAGTGCATCACAGCTGAAACAAAGCTTTGAACATAAAGTTAGGGCCAGGAAGTGGTAGCACGCACCTTTAATCCCAGCACTTGGGAGGCAGAGCCAGGCAGATCTCTGTGAGTTCGAGGCCAGCCTGGTCTACAGAGCGAGATCCAGGAAAGGCACAAAGCTACACAGAGAAACCCTTTCTCAAAAAACCAAAAAGAAAGAAAAAGGTATATAGTAGGAAGAACACAGAAGAGTGTGTGAATGTTTTTTCCCCTTATCCCCTCAGATAAAAAAGTCTAGTACCGTGGACTCTGTGGATGTCCCTGAGTCCTGTGCTGCTGGAGGCTGGCCCCCAGGCAGCGATACCTGGTGATCCGCAGAGATAGTGTAGAATAATATAGTTTCATGCGAGTTAGCTATTTAAAGCTGCAGACCACAAAAACCACTGTTTTTGCCGAGTCACAGACTGCCCCGCCCGGGAGAAGGCGTTAGAGAACTCACCTGGTCGCTGGGCTCAAAGCTCATCCCCTCTTTCACAGCTTTCATAGCTGTTAGTTGTGTGTGACCGGCAGAGTCGGTCTTACTGTCCAGCCGCTCAAGTTTGGGGGTTATTTCCGGTAAACCAATATCTTTAGTATCATCTTTATCAAGCAAATAGCGAAGTAGTGCGTTCTCTTTCTTCTTGGGGCTCACTGGCTCCGGTTTGACAGCCACTTCTGACCCAGGTGCTGTGCTGCTGGACTCCTGGCTCAGCTCTTTGCCTGTGGCTTCTGCGGTCAGCTTGGCCAAGTCCACAGGAGAACTGCTGTCCTGTAAGAGTCTGTGCAAAATCTTATGCTTCTCCTTGAGAGAGGTGCCATGCGTGGACCCAGGTCCAGGCAAGCTCCCTGCAGAGTCCTTATTTGTGTCTGACAAAGAGCTGGGCAAGGGGGAAGGCTCCATCTGGTCGGACTTGGTGGTCAGCAGCTGGAGGAGCTTGGTCTGCCCTTTGCTGTCATGCAGCCGGCTGTGTCCCTCGGCCCTCTCCCCGCTGGCTGCCTGGGGCATGCTGGAATCACTGGGCTCCTTTTGCTCTCCAGGATGGCAGCTGGCCTCTGCTTGTCCAGTTGTACCTTCTGATGGCTCCCCATAAAGTCCAAAACAGTCTTTGGAGTCCAAGCTTCCCATCTTGCTGAGTGGGGGAGGATTCATATTAACTGGGGAGTTTTGCAAATTGCCCATTTTTAGGTCCGGTGAAGCCAACGATGACCCTAATGAGACCCCATGGCCCTCGCTGAGGGCTTGCAGTGCATTGAGGGAACTGTTGGTATAACTATGGCTATTTCCTGTGCTGCTGCAAACTCCCACAGGGGAATGCAAGCTTCCTGCAGGGGAAAACTGACTGGGTGGGATGCGAGGACTGCCAGCCACGCCGGGGCTCATGCGATGCCTTGGTGAGAGCATGGAGGTGGGTTGCCCTGGGTTCATGCCGGGGCTGCTTTGTGAGGGACTGTTCATTTTGAGTGCATAGTTACTACCCTGAGGAGTGGTTGCTTGCATGCCTGACACATGGTTCATGCCCCCAGAACCACCAAACCTGCCCATAGGCATGCCCATTTGTTCCTTTGGGCCATTCATGGGAAAATTTATATTGCTACTGAGGGTCATGTCCTGACCTGGGTTCCCACTGCACATGGCCTGATGGGCAGGGCTGCTAGAGCTAATTGGATTCAATGGCTTCCCCATCGCTTGTCCAGTCAGATCCGGATTCATTACACATACATTCTGCTCTCTGTATAATGAGGAAAGAAACATATATAAGATAAAAGGAAAAATACCCAGCCAATTGTTATTAATTTGAAAAATGGTAGGGTATCTTTTCTTTACAAAAGCAGACTACATCTAAGGGATAGGCAAGACTTGGACGAAAACACCTGCAATTACAGACTAGACTGAGCATGTACAGTTCTGGACCAAGAGGGATGTTTCTCAGGCAACTCAAGATGTCTGTGGTTTTATTCAAGTGTGAGGGGTTAAATTCGACTACTTCCAAATTGAAATTTCAGTAAGTAAGCAGGACATTCGAAAGATTCCAATCATGCATCTCCCTCATGAGCAACTGAGGGCTTGTAGAGCCTGAAAGAGATGACCCAAATAAGTACTACCTGATTCAATCATTTGCCACATATTTCCGTTCCAACAGCGGGCACATGCCTAGAGATTCTTACAGATGGCACTTGGTGGCTAGAGGCCTTGGTGGGGAAAGCCTTGCCCTGAGCTGTTAGTGATGGTTCCAGAGGCAGCAGGAGTTATTCTGACAGGTATTCGTTACCGTGTGTAACAGATTCCCACCCCTCTCCGCAGTCACTGGAGGCTAGAGGAGGACAGAGTGGGCGGGGGAGGTTCTGGGGCGACACAGCCTGTGAGTTTAACATGCCCCCATTCCAGGGCAATTCCCATCCATCTCCTTAACTGGTGGACCCCGAGCCCCGTAAGCTTCTGTTTCAGCCTTGGCAGTTGCTTATGAGCTACCAAGCACGTCACTGACTGCCAAACACCAGCTTCAGCTGGGGTGGGGGAGGGGGAAGATGTGCCACCTCGATAATCCCTCTCACACAGTTTCAATCGGAGGTCAGGTTGACTAACAGTTGGAGACTAGGGCTGCCGGGGTTTTTATTCCTGTACTAGAAAGCAAAACAAGTGAGAAATGCAACACCCTGGGACTCTGAGCAGGGCAACTGTGTATATCTCCTGGCAGTGCCTCATAAAGCTCCCCTCAGCATGTACAGGAACATTTATAGAATCTGAAATTCAATCATTTTCCTAAATGAGTATCTTAAACAATATGCTCTATGACAGTTATTTAAAATTAACATTCAATTTTCTTTCTTTTACTATAGAAATGGTTACCACCACTCAATTTAAAGTCTAATGTGAGGAAATTTAAACCCAAGAACAAAAATCAAAATTCGCCTAAGAATATACATTGAAAAGTTTAAGCACACAGGATTAGAAACCTTATCCTTGGCTTCACTTTGCCTGCTCTTGCCTGTGTTATCCCCTGAATTTCCCTTTGAGTATAACAGGAGGGTGAAGCCAAGCCCTGTATTCTTTTGTTTGAGACAGGGTCTTTCTATGTAGTCCTGGCTGTCCTGGAGCTTGCTATATAGACCAGGCTGGCCTTGAACTCTCAGAGATCCACCTGCCTCTGTCTCCCAAGTGTGGTAGTAAAATTCCTGTGTTCTTAATGTCAAATGTAAAAGCCTGACGTTACTGGTCCAGTGGGGTGGTTTCTAGCCACGAGTTAACAGCAATCTCATTCACAGTTTATAACGCCATACAGTCAAAGAACAGGAGTCTGTGGACCCTGAGAAGCTACAGGGTGCCATATTGCTCTTGTAGTGTTCCCTCCCCAGAGGAGGGAAACTGAGGCTTAGGGCACGATTACCTGTGAAGCATGTGTAAGGATATTACAAGCTGAGGCTCATTAGTCGTCTGAGAACGGATGAGTTTGCTTTTCGTCTGCGCAGCAACAAGAGTGCCATCGGACAAAGAAAAACGGTAGATTTGACTGAACGCCAATCCTTGTCTCAGAACTGCGGCAGAAAGGGAAACAGAGGCATGTTTAGAAAAAACTAAAAAGAAAGAAAGAAAAAGAAAATCAGGGAGGTGGAGCAAGGGAGGACTGTCAAGACATAATAATAGTGAAAAACTCCATTAGGTTTCCTACCAGCCTGCTAAAGAGTTACAGGCCATAAAACATCATGATATTAAAATACACATTTTAAAAGCACGTTTACTTTTCACTCAAAATACCAACAAACAATGGACTTTTTTTGTATGACAAAGACTAACAGCTTGAAAACTCAAACTGCCCTTTATTTTCTAAGATTTGTTTTTACTTTTACTTTAATTTTTATTTGTGTGTATGGGTATTTTGCCCAAATATATTTAAGTGGAAATGGAGTTAGAGACTGTTATGAGCCATCATGTAGGTGCTGGGAACCGAACCTGGGTCCTCTAGAAGAGCAGCTAGTGCTCTTAACCTCTCTCTGGGCCATCTCTCCAGCCCCCTCAATTGCTCTTTCTTAAATCATTATTATGGGGCAAAGTGAGTGTAAACAGTTTATCAGGTCAAAATAAGCCTTTCTCTAACTTCTTAACGATATTAGAAAACACCACAACAGCATATCACCCCAAACATGGAATTTCCAAGTACAATCTGCCTTCGATTCCCTTTACAGTGTAAACAACCAGATGAGAGCTAGGACACTGTTGTCTGTACTCATCCTGAGATGACAGTGCAGTAAGTGGAATCCCCGTGCTTAGGAGGACAGGAAGGAAAGGTCCAGATCTTCTGTCAGAAGAAAAGGAAAACCAAACTGCAACCCATGTGCAGACCCCAGCGAGAGTGATTACCTTACCTTCCAGATAAAGGCCAGATACTTCTACTTGAGGACAAGAAATACAAAGCAAATCAACTGGCTTAATGTAATTTCTCTTATAATAACCTTGAGATTTATGGTCTCCTTGAACTGTATTTTTTTATTTTTACTTTATTTTATTTGTTTACTTATTTGTTTTTGTTTTTTTTTCCGAGACAGGGTTTCCCTGTGTAGCTTTGGAGCCTATCCTGGACTAGCTTTGTAGACCAGGCTGGCCTCGAACTCACTGAGATCTGCCTGCCTCTGCCTCCTGAGTGCTGGGGTTACAGGCGTGCACCACCACTGCCCAGCTTGAACTGTATTTTTTTAATATTATTTTTTTTAGAATTGTATTTTATAATGAATATTTCATATAAAAATGATTTCAATTCAGAAAAAATAGTGATAAAACTCAGTTGCTTCTTAAATAATTTTAAGAAGGCGGTCATGTTTCTCAGACACAACTGTTAGTACAAATTTTGTGGGCTGAACATCAAGCCCCCAAATGACAAAGCACATTCACCATGTTGGGAACTGCAGGCAAGGGAGGAACTCTGATTTCCTGTACAGCTTCATCCTGAGTTTGTCAGATGGCCCCTCCATCTAACAGCTCAGTTAGACACGATACTGGGACACATCTGTCTGCTATCAGCCACTGCCTGCATGGATTCTGAAGTGGCAGTACTGGGAATCAGTCACTGTTCTATGTGAGTGGTGCTCTGCAAAATAAGCACGTGTCTACAGGTAGCAGAAACACAACTGTGTAAAGGACTTGCATTCTCAGTGGCTTTTAATTTTAGATTTCTTCTGACCTTGGCTGTGACCGCTGAGGAGTTTCCATTTCCATTTGGTCTGTATACTAAGGAACAATGTGTGAGCACATCAATCATTCAGGATGCTCCCAAACTCAAAGAAAACCTAGCATATTTCTTGTACTTGATGCAGGTGGAAACTTCTGGGACTACCTGCTTCTTTAAAAAATTATTATTTATATATTCATTTTTGCGTCAGTATGTATGAGTATATACATATGGTGCATGTTGTGTGCAGCACTGTGTGCCTAGAAAGCCCTAGCAATCCTATCTTACCTTCCACAGTGCAGGCGTTATAGGTGAGCACATAACCATACCTGAACTCAGGTCCTTATGACTGACTGGCAAGCACTTGGACCCACTGAGCTATCTCCCTGGGCTCTGGCTTTCCCCATTCTGTATGTCTATGTGCGGTTTTCCTCCAGTGGTCCTATCTCTCTAAACCTAGACTAGCATATTGATATAAACTCTCACGTGAGGAACCAGGGAGCTGGGAATTAAATGCAGGGCATTCAGGATCCAGGGACACTGAACATGCTTGCCAAGGGTAGCTCTTTAATTTCTGCTTTCATTCCAAGCTATTATCTAGTGAAACGGTAGGTTAAGTACTGATTTCTGTCCAATACACCATCTGTATTTGCCCTTACTCTAACAGTAAGAACAATTGTGGAAGGTACACAATGTTTGATTACTTGCTTAATTTTGAAGAAATAAGGATGAGTGAGATACATGTGTGGGAGCAAATGGAAGTAAGAGTACATTTACTATATCTGTGCTTCTTAAGTGGCCTCAAAAGCATAAAGCTTAATATACAAACCTTACTAGTTAAAAAGCCAAGGTCACAGATGCACTCTAAATGGACGAGAAACTACAGCTCCATTTTCCACAAATTAGTGAGATCCTCTGCGGCAGAGGCAGACAATTGCCCATTCCGAGGTCTGAGATGCATTGATTGCTCTGCCATGAGTCCCTCATGCTGTGGAGCCCACGCTAACCAACTGCATTCTGGCCAGGCCTCCTTCCCCCCTCAGCACTTGTGAAAACAAAAAGATTCTGTTCTGTTTTCAGTTGTTTAAAAAGAAAATCAAATTTTGCTTGAGAAAAAGTGACTTTGGGTAACATGGCAGCGTGACAACCAGGGTGGGTTTGTGGCTTGCAGATGTCATCAGTTGATACTGTGTGAATGCTCAGGAGCTAGGCACTTCCCCTGCCTGGGTCTCCACCTCACTGGCTGGGTGTGGGGACCAATGAGATGACAGAGGAGGACAAGGCCATTCAAAGGCAGTATTCATTAAGGGCTGGGATATACTGAGAGATGGCTGAAGTGTTAGTCTGTGACCCAGACCAGGTCAGGTTGCCTTTCTGGGCATCTGGAAACATCTGGAGTCTGCTGTCTGTACCTTGAAGGGGAGCTTGGATTTGTTCACTCTTGCAGATTTCATCTGTTCCTCCTTCCAGACCACCCTTATGAACTGGTTCTTGTTTCCTCAGTTTACATAGAACTTGGTTGTCTTGTCATACATCTAGAAGTATGAGGATTACAGAAAATGACCTTTCTTTCCCCTTCTTTCTGTCCATCTTTGGGGCATTGACACCTTTTGCTTTATTTCCTCAAGTAGCTTATTGGGCCAGGCAGCAGCAGCACAGGACTCAGAAGCTCTGAGGGAGCTTCGGGAACCTCTTCTTGGTGGAACATCCCTAGAGGAAGTAACTCCAGAAACTGCCTGCAGAGTAGTGTGCAGAGAGCCCTACCTTCATGATGATGCCTCTTGGCGTATGACAGAGTCTCCCCTTCATGCTGTGTGTGGAACTTCTGAATGCATCTTCTCACCAGATCCTCCCAGCCCGGCTTCATGGCGGCTCTCATGGTGCTCGTGTCCAGAGAAGTGATCTTGCCTATGAGATAACGGCATTACATTTACAACATCTATTTTCTAGAGAAACAATGAAAATTTAGGAAGACATACACTTATTCAGAGTCACTGCCTGAATCTGTGGGGGATTAATCTGAGACCCCATGATACTAAAATGCCTGGGCACTAAAGCTTCTCATGTAAAATGGTACAAGATATATAGATGACCTCTATCTTCCTGTGTATTTTTTATTTTATTAACTTTATTTATTTATTCTTCTTATATAGTCCACTCTAAATTGGAATACATTCTCCAGCTTAGGCTGGCCTTGAACTTCAGAGCATTTCTGCCTTGCCTCCTAAATGTGGGATGGGTTTCAGGGATGTGCTATCATTCATGCCTAGCTTCCCTCTCCCCTAATCATTAAATGACCTCTAATTAATATTATATTCTATACAGGACAATGATCATATAGACACCTTTGAAAAACGGAATCATTTTGATGTGGGGTTGGTGGACCACGGAGCGAGCTACAGAAATGGTAAACACGCGGTCTGGAGCCCGCAGCACAAATACACCTCCAGAAGAAACCCAGTGAAGCCAGCTTCCCCGTCCCTCGAGAGCCTCTGCCCCTCAGCACTTCCACCCCAGCAGTCCTAGCTACTTCTCAACATCGTGACAGACAGATTTGCTGTGGAAAGCGCTCTGTATAAATAAAACGCTGATTGGCCAGTAGCCAGGCAGGAAGGATAGGCGGGACAAGAGAGAAGAGAATTCTGGGAAGTGAAGGCTGGGCAGAGAGACACCGCCAGCGGCCGCCATGACAAGTGAGATGTAAGATACTGGTAAGCCACAAGCCACATGGCAAAGTATAGACTAATAGAAATGGGTTAATTTAAGACAGAAGAAGTAGATAACAAGAAGCCTGCCATGGCCATACAGTTTGTAAACAATATAAGTCTCTGTGTGTTTACTTGGTTGGGTCTGAGCGACTGTGGGACTGGCGGGTGAGAGAGATTTGTCCTGACTGTGGGCCAGGCAGCAAAACTCTACCAACACAGATTTTTTTAAATACTAATTTATTCATTCTTATTTTATATATATTGCTGTTTTACCTGTGTGAGGGTGTCAGATCTTGGAATTACAAACAGTTGTGAGCTGCCATGTGATTACTGGGAATTGAACCTGGGTCCTCTGGAAGAGCAGTCAGTGCTCTTAGCCACTGAGCCATCTCGCCAGCCCCCACAGACAGTCTTGTATTCAGACGCTTTTGTCTTCTTTGACCAGGACTTACCTTGGAGGTCCTGGCGGGTGGTAAAGCTTTCTGATGAGGGAAGGGCTGGTCTTTCCTTCATAGGGACTCTGCGCGCCACACAAATCAAGCAGGACTGCAAATCTTAAACAGACACAGTTGTTTAATCATACTAAGATTTTTATTTGTAGTGACCAAATCAATTGCACTATCTCTGACTACACAGCCTCATAAGTCAGTGGGAGTTGCCATGGCCCGCTGCCTCTCACCAAGTTAATTCTCTGTCCGGATGTAGTGGGAGGCAGCTGTGAGGCTGATACCCAACGACACAGCACACATGGGCAGAGGCCACCCAAACTAGAGAGTCGGTGACTGGAAACTGCCTCCCTCGTGAAGACAAGGATGGGGACCATTTTCGTTCGCTAAGTCACTGAGTGAAAACCAAATTAATTCATAATCAAGTAAACAAATGAAAAGATCAGACTAAAATTGGACCTGTTGGTCAGGAGGTGCTGCTCAGCTCCAGAATTGCTGCCTTAGGCATCAGCCTCTTGACACGGAGAGTCCCTCACACAGCCAGTGCTAACATTTAGCTCTGCTTCCACTTCAATTTTTTTAATTTTATTTTTTATGTGTATAGGTGTTTTGCCTGCGTGTATATCTGTGTATAACTTACATGCATGGTGCCTGTGAAGTCCAGAAGAGGCGGACAGATCCCCTGAAACTGGATTTATAGATGGTTGTGAGCTACCATGTGAGTGCTGAGAATTGAACATGGGTCCTTTCGAAGAGTGATCTTAACTGTTGAACCATTTCCCCAGGTCCCACTTTCACTGTTTTCTACATGGAGGATCACTTCTGGGGAACCATGACACACACATACATACATACATACATACATACATACATACATACATACATACACACACACACACACACACACACACACACACACACACTCACTCATTTATTATATATACACTATTCTGTCTGCACATATCCCTGCAGGCCAGAAGAGGGCGCCAGATCTCATTACAGATGGTTGTGAGCCACCATGTGGTTGCTGGGAATTGAACTCAGGTCCTCTGGAAGAGCAGTCGGTACTCTTAACCTCTGAGCCATCTCTCCAGCCCGGCACATTTTATATACTGGAGAACAGTGACATGCTTTATCCACCTTATAACATGCAGAGCATTATTATATGGCTCTTTCAAGTTAGAGAAAGGCTGGCGAAAGGCTGCTACAGAAATAAAACAGGTTCTTCACATCCTCTTACTCCACAGACTTGCAATCATTCACCTTGAAACCTGGGAGGTTGTTTTGTTTTTTGTCTTTTTTGGGGGATATCAAGTAATATCTGGTATCTTTAGATTAAAATGCAATCATCATGGAGAGTGGGGTATGTGGCTCAGTGGTAGAACACTCCCTACAATGTGTAAGGCCGTGAGTTCAACACTCAGTATTGCAGCTACAATAAAAGGAAGAGGAAAAGCAAAAAGAAGCCCTCATTTATGCTACGCTTTAGGAACAAACAGATCCATCCCCAACTGCCACCTCCCCCTCCCCCCCCTTATTTTGTTTGGTTTTTCGAGACAGGGTTTCTCTGTGTAGCTTTGCGCCTTTCCTAGAACTCACTTGGTAGCCCAGGCTGGCCTTGAACTCACAGAGATGTGCCTGACTCTGCCTCCCGAGTGCTGGGATTAAAGGCGTGCGCCACCACCACCTGGCACCTTTTTTCCTTTTAAGGTAAGAGTCTTGCTATTCCCTCTGGCTGGCCTGGAACTCACTTTGTAGACTAAGCTGGCCTCAATCTTGCAGTGACCCTCTGGCTTCTATCTCTTAAGTGCAGGATTACTATGGTTATACCAGCTTAAATAAATGGAATCTTATCTAAGTGCTAGGATTAGAGGTATATACCACCACACTCTGCCTCAAATCCAATTTTGTTAATTAATTTGAAGATAGAGTCTGCTTTATCTTCGGCTGACATCAAACTTGCTGTGTGTGGCCAAGGGTGACCATGACTTTTCTGTGCCTATCTCCTGAGTGCTAGAATTACAGGCCTCCTGACAATGCCTGGTTTGGGGACTCAACCCAGGAGTTTGTCATGTTAGGCAAGCACTTTCCCAAGAACTACATCCTCAGCCGGAATCCACACACTCTCATCTCTAGGACATAATAGTGAGTTGATACCTTTGGAATATCACAGATGAATCTACAGTGCATTCTCTTGTTGAGTGAATAGAACAAAACTGTCTGATGGTCACACCCAAACAAAGGCTAATTCTGAAATACCATGTATTTTCTATAATAGCACTCTTCATAATCCCTTTATGGTAAAATTTAAAAAACTTACACATTTTAATTAACAAGTACGAAGCTAATATTCAGTGGTGACTATAGATCATCAATAATCGTAAGTCCTATGTGTGTGTGACTTGGGCTGACCTGTCTGATTACCTCTAGAGTATTTCCTTGCACTAGAGTGAGTCACAAGCTCATTCCCTCCTGTTGCTCCCACAGAGTGCTCTCTGCAGCAACATCTTATACTAAGGAGGGGCTCTTGGCTGTGTGCATTAGCTGGTTGGAGGGCATCTCGTTAGGGAGTGGTCCAGTAAGCTTACACACCTGGAAGCCCTCCACTGCCAACTCCTTTGTCTGTCCACTCTGCTATCATACCACTTTGAAGACCTGGTGTCCACAGAGAAGTTACACAGAGTCCATCACTCCCTGGAAAGTCTGTGGAAAATGCTGCTTGTATCTATCTACATTCTTCTGGGGCTGTGGCATAAGATTTGCATTGGTGTTCAAGGCAACCCAGGGTCCCCTAACAGTCACTGTCAGAGCTGCAGAAGTGCCATGGTCACCAGGCACACATGTCCCTGGTTGTGCTACTGCAGTTTCAAATGCTGCTTTCATGTGAGTCCTGGCAGCTGCGCTGGACATGGAGATATACCACTGTCTTCAGCACAGAACATTTTCAAACTGAGACGTAACTTAGAGGTAGAATGCTTGCTTAGTATACACAAGCTCAACCCCCCAATGTTATAGAGGAAAAAACCAAGCTAAACAAATAGTAAAAATGGGAGAGAATCAAGGAACTGCCTCACACCTTCCTGTGTGAGCACTGCTCTTGACTCTTCAGGCTGGGACCAGACACGTGCTCTCCCAGGGCCCGTCCTACCTTCTCCGTCTTCTTTGATGGACTTGGGCTGAGACACAGCGAAGCACTGCATAGCTTCATATTTCTGATGTGCTTCCTGGTTACCGTGGCCTTCCTCTTCTGAATCAGGCAAAGGCTTCACCAGCATCCGACAGTTGAAAGTGTGGCTGTTCCGCCTGGGAGGCTCGCCAGACCAAGAGCCCCCGTTTACTGAGAGGCAAAAGGCAGCCGAGATTACAAGGAAATAGTGGGCTCAGGGATACCCACTGTAAAGGGCACAGGGAAGCACAGGACTTTATACGCCCACCACGCTTGACACTTCCTGAACCACCGTGCTTTACAATGTAGGAACTCGGGCTTTTCAAAATGTCTTCCACACTCTGGAACTTTTACCCTACCACTTCTCTTCAAGTTCATGCCTTGACTTATTACTAAAATAGTGAATACTCTATTTTTGGGTTTTTTAGAGGATTTAGACTGTAGTAGTCAGGAGCATGAAAATAATCGCAACCTGTGATCCGAACCTCACTGAGAAGCCCCATCCCCATCCAGTTGGGTGGGTGTCCACACTCCACCCTTCGGACCAGAGGGAGGTCTGTTCCTGCTGTTCCCACTGCCATCTCTCCCTCCTGAGAGACACCCCAGCTTCTCGGGCCTCCTCTCCTACAGACTGCAGTCAAACTTCCTAAAGGAACTTCAGCGTGTACTTTCTAGTGTGTCTGCCCCTGACCCACCCAATTCCAGTCTCTCATGATTGTTCCATGTAGACTTCCTCAGTGGGACTAAAAATTCTTGAAGACAAAATACAGATACTGTGTCAAGTGAAAAGAACTTCACTTCAAAATTTTAAAAAATTGTCTATATTAAGAAAGAGTTGCTGAATTAAGAGCACGGCATCAGTGTTTTCTGAAACACATTAGAGAAAACAACAAAAGAAAGAAAACCACGACTTATTGGGGTTTCTAAAGAGAGGACCCAAGAGATGACCAAGGGAGAGAGCTGACTCTAGAGAAATGTGCAGCTAGTGGATGAGCTACATGGAGACTCACCCTAGCGTTCTCTCACGCTGCTTCTTTGCTTTACCATCCCCCAAAGGAAAGGGCAACCCTGAGGAAAGCAGTGGGCAGTCAGGGAACACCAGGGCAGTGGGTGGCACGGTGGACCCAATGCCAGCACCTGCTCCCAGGCTGTGGAGGAAAGCAACTCCAGAAGCAGAGAGCTGAAGTCACTACTCTAGTTCTTGAGGGAGGCCTGGCAGCTCCCAGAGCTCGGCAGACATGGCTCACCTCTCTGTCAGCACTTGGGAAAGCTATTCAATGGAGGCCACACAGAGCCAGCAAAGAAGAGTGGAAGTTCTTGGTCCAGATGAAGCGGAAAGTGGAGACTAAAGGAAAAGGAGCAGCGTGGAGAAAGGGAGGGCTCTCAGACAGGAAAATTAAGAAGCATAAGTCCTTTGAGGAACAGAACATTACTGAAGAGACTGAAAAATTAGTCATTTCAACTATGAAACCTGTTCTTCTTATGTATTTACCAGGGAATGAAACACAAGATCCCACACAGGGCCCACAATCTCGGAGGCCTGCTCTAGTCATGGTAAAACAAAGGATTTTATCTTCATGAGGCAAGGCTGGCCATAACGGTAGGCAAGAAGGATCTTTCCTATTTACTGGCTAATTTTAAGACCAGCACATAAAAACAGTAAAAGGATACTTGCAGATTCATACCTGACCTTATTCCCCACTAAAACACGTACGTCGTTTTATCTGTGAAGATGTTCTTAACAGTTTAAGTAAAAATCCTAAAAAATAACCACACTGAGGTGCCCACTGCCAGTGCTGGCCCACACCTGCCATGTGTACTTCTGTAGTGTCTGGAACAAGTGGATGCCAGGAAACTTGAGATGGGGATGGGCTAATGTAGTGGACAGCCATGTGGAATGGCCTTAATAATTTCACCAATAGGCTAAGCCCTGCGATGACACTGCAGAGCTGCTCAAGAGACTAACATGAAAAACCTGGGGCCAATACCTCCAGACTGGGGCACTCGCACCTCACAAACATACCATCTTTTATACAGAGAAGTCCACGAGAGCCAGATCTTAACATGCCACGGCCCATTTTTTAGATGGCCAGAGCAAAACCGACTATCCAAGTTGGTGGGCAGTGGGTGATGTAGGTAAGGGTTTCAACTTGTCTTATTTATTAAAAATTATTAATTTCTATTATTTTCTGAGTTATTTTCACATAGTTCCTACGTTAAGATCAACAGGATCCTTCATTCAGGATCAGCATTGGCATCCATGACTCCTACTGGAATACCTACAGCTGATGTCATGGCCATGACACAACACAGTTCTACCTACTCACTGTCACCAAGAAAATATGTACAAGGGTAAGGGGGCTGGGGGGCATCAGCTGACATTTACCTATGGACTTTGGCAGCAGGTTCTTGACGAATTCAGTGTGGTCCCCGACATGCAGGATGCTGTAGACACTTTTGTTCATCAGCTCTTCCTGGTTATACCTTAGGTACTGTGTCACATTCTCTGATACGAATACCACATTGCCTTCCAGGTTCACTACAAAGAAGAACCCATCGAGGGCCTGAGGAGAAAGACCACCTGTATTAGAAAGGCCACAACATGACAGCCATGCTCTGCAAGGGAAACAGGGTTTCCTTGCCCTTCTGGTTTTCAGAAACAATGAACACACTTTCTCTTGGGAAATAGAAATGATTTCATTCCAGTCAGTGGAAGAGAGGCTAGAGAAGGGTCTCTTGTTAGAACCAAAAAGTAAACACCATGTCTGTTAATCTACCAGGAAATAAACGTTGGTAAATAAATACATGTAGGACTTTATCTGTTTTTCAGACCAGGATAGAAAGACTCTACAAGGCTAGCTCAAGAGCCCTCTCCACCAGCCCATACACCATCACTTTGTTCCACACTTCTGCATGGTATGCAGTGAGAGGAAGGGGCCGGTGATCATTTTTTTTTCTCAGTTTAAAAATAAGTATCAGGGGAAATCCCCTAATTTTTACAACTTTCAAAGTGGCCAGGGTTTAAGTGAAATCACAGATGGTCTCAGACCTTCAAAGCAACATCCGGCCTTCATTGTCTGGTGTGTAAGGAAGGATCTGGGCAGGGTCTCTGGCGCCTAAGTTCTCTACGTGTTGGTAGCATGGGTCCTGTAACGGGCTGTCTCCCTGGTGTCAGTCCAGATCACAGAAAGGTGAGTTAAACAGTAGTAGGAAGTGGAGATAAATGACAGCCACAGGTATGTTTCCTCTGCGGTCGGCACACTGTATCATTCTGGTGTCCTCTGCTCCAACAGTCAAGTCAGGAGCAGATTCGCTGCGGAATGCAGGGGACCTAACTGAAGCCTGACCCTCCTTGTCTGCACTGGCAGTGATGGCTCCGTGTCCAGACACTCCTTTCACACGTCTGCTCAGAGCTCCCTGCCCAGGCAGTTTACTCCACTTAGTTTCTGCAGGATACACGTCTATGTAACACGAATGCACCATGTCCAGTCCACATACAGTGGATACAGACGGGCCAAATGCCGACAAGTTGTTTACAAGAGAAAGGAAAAGCAAACAGGGTGTGGTGGCATACATCTCCAACCCCAGCACCCGAGCGGCAAAGGCAGAAGTGCCGTGAGTTCAAGTCAAGTCTGAGCTTCATGTCAAGAACCTGTCTTGACACAATAACAACCAGCAAAACAACAATGGAGCCAAGCCGCAAACCAAGCCCAACGAAAAACACTGCTGCAGTTTAGATTCTTCATAAATAGTCTGTCAGGTTTCCTCTACAATATGAGCCACATACAGGATAAAGCAAGACTATATCTAAATACATAACTGGCACAGACACAGGCTGCACCAACCGGTGTACACGGGTGTGTGCTGGCAGGGGCACAGGAAGGAGCACATGCCCATCACAGACCCTGTGCCCCTCCCTCTTCAGCTCACTGCTTCTGCTGACACTCAGCAGATGTTCTCAGGCTTTCATCCCTGAATCACGAGCACTGGCTTTTGAAAGAGTATGCCACTTCTTACGGCTTGGTACCCTGGTAAGAAGGCTGATTTGTAGCCTAATAAAACGGAAAGATGAAAGTGGCTCCTCTTCTAAAGCTGTTTGTGTTTTTTGAAAGCTTACTATGATATGCTCTGATGAAAAAAGCGGACATTTGCTCCTGTTGCCTAGCAACCACTATGCTATGATGCAAGCATGAGTGTGCATCTATGCCTAGGAACAGCTCTACTAGAATATGCTTTTCCTGTTTAACTGATTACATGTAAACAGGGATGAAGGTTTCAATTTAAACCATGAGCCACTAGATTCGGGTCCTTCTGCTCTAATATATTTATCTAGTACTAGGATTCTATACAGGTGCTTGCTCTATGCACTCAATTCTCAGAAGATTAGTTTCAAACAGCAAAAATCTTGGTTTGATTTTATGAGTTCAGGGCCACTGACACCCAGCAGTCCAATTTCTATGACTAACGAACTCGTTCTCAAGGGCTCAGCCGTCGCCTGTGGTTGCTCCAAGCATTTCTTTTTAGAAGCCTCAGAGGTCTTCTGAGGAGTCTCCAGTGTTCTTTGCTCTCCCCAGACATAACAAACAGGTATAGGGAAAAATCCCAAGTAAATTTCTGCTTGCAATTCATAAGTTTTTCCAAAGGAAGCCCTCTGCTTCTTTTATGGAATTCTAAATAGTCACCTGGTCACAACCTTCTTTACTGTTTCTAAGAACCGAATGGGATGTGTTCCTTTATGGCTGTGATGAGTATGGAAAATCCGATTAAGTGCTGTGCCCCTGCATACAAGGGCCAACCTAGGTCATTTAAAGCCTTTCACTAGCAGGTTCAGCCCCAGGGAATGAATTTTGTTATTTTTTAAATGTAAAGACCGGTCAGGCGAGCTTTATTCTTCCATCTCCAGCCCCCAATTAGACAGCAGGTTCCTATTGAATTAGGTTTCTAAAAAACAAAAATTGTCTTATGAGAAAAGGGACAATAAGGTCAAGAGAGTACTAGCTAGCTTTGTTTTAAAAATGCCAGGTCTTACTCCCGCGTGGCCAAAGCTGCAGCAGGCATGGTGCTTCTGAGAGGACAATGCTGCAGCCCTGGCCACGTGGTCCTTTCAACTCAGAACGTCCCCAGCAGAGCAAATCACTGGGAGAGCTCACATAACTGACACCTCAGCATCTCGGTTCCTTTACTCAGCGGTGTTTTTCCTCTCATCTTACCATGTCCCACATGTAGGATGTACATTTTGAGAAAGGGACAGCAAAGCACTTTGTGCTTAGTACTAGTTAACAGAACTGGGGAAGATTTTATAAGCTTCATAAGATTTTATAAGTAGCCGCCCTAAGGCCACCAAGAGCAACCACTCCGTTATGCTTTCAAAAAGTTCCTTCATCCTATTTCAAGCTTCATGGTTATGAGACAAATGAGCTAGACAGAAGTAACAGCCCGAGAAGCATCAACCTCTTTGGTTTTCACATTTTAAGCTGTGTATGCAGGCAAGGCACACGACGATCCCACATGGATCCTGAACCAGAGGATCGGACCCCCAGAACTTAAGAGGACTCCTAAGTAGAGCTGTGGGAAAGGGTGCTCAGTGGACAATGGAAGCCTGCCAGCTTGCAGTCTCAGCTAACTGACTTCTGTGTTGGGCTTGCAAACATACACGTGCAGGAGGAGGCAGGGGCTCTAACACAGACACGTACATTAGTGAGCACAGGAGTGTGGGATCTCCTTAAATTGTATTTACCTGAAATGAAACGCAGCATGTGAATACTGAACACATTTTAAAACACAAACCTCAAGCATCATAGGCCCCAGCGCATCCTTGTCGATGACGCCCTGCCCTGTGGACGACACGTCCGACTTCTGCACTTCATCTATGTTGGCAGCTGCTGCTTTCTCTGCAACAGACAGAAAAGCAAGTTAAACTGGTGCTGTTCCGAGGGAAGATAACAGCAAACTCTCCAGCAGGGCCAGATGTGTCTATAAATGAGTTAGAGTACATCCCCACTGCCCCTGGAACAGAGGAATGTCTGGAAGGAGAAGCTAGCTGTTACCTTCTACCTCCACCCCATGTACATCAGAACTCCTTTCAGGCTTCTGAGAAAATGAATTTAGAGGTTTCGTGCTGGTCTCTAGCAGGCATTTTAAAAACCTAGATTATGAAACTGTAGTATACTATGGCACAATTAGTTTCTATTCAGTAGTCTGCTGCTCAGAGTTCCATAGCATAATTAGGGACACATCCTCCACATTGGAGGAAGAATAACAGAAGCCTTGACCTAACTTGTTCAAAGGACTTAATGACTTAAAGCAGGGGAGGAGGCGTCCCCCTCAGGTGCTTGGGGAACGCCAATGGCTGAGCTTTGACTCTACAGGGGCACTGGACAGCGCCCTCCTAGGTTTAAATTCCCAGGGCTGAAGACACCAACAGCATGAGACCACTTTGTAAAAAGTGCACGGGAGAAAAGATGTGGGGCTATCAATACATGTGTAAATGAGTTCCTTCAAGGATGGTAAAGTCAGTTTACAGCATAACATACATAGCCACACCTGCCAGAAAACAACACAAAAGCAGTGTCAATTACTTGTAAACTGAATAAATTACATCCTTGTTTACGCTGCATATTTTCATTATAACTAAATGCAAAAAATAAAAGTCCAAACCAATAAACTAAAACTCTAGTTAGCATTCATAATCAACTTGCTTTTTCATAAATGTAATAACTTTTTTTTTTGTAAAAACAATTTCATATAGCATTTTGGAAATCTCTTAAATCCACATTTATGGAAGCTAAAAATAAGTAGAAAATACGGAGGTCCTCCCTGTCTAGCCGCTCCCAATGGGAAGTCTTCATGATGTCGGTTTGCCAGCAGAGAGAAGGTGACTGGGTAGGCCAAGTTCTACTCCACTATTAGGTCAGAGCAAACCACCCAAAGGCCTGTTTCAGTGTCTGCCACTGAGCACCACAGCGTGTGCCAACGTCAAAACAAACAACACGTAAAACACACTTTAGAAACCACCAAGCTGCTTGGTTAGGTTAGATGGCTCAGCAAGTAAAGGCAGGGGCTGTCATGCCTAATGCCTTGAGTTTGCTATCTGGGACTCACATGGCAGGAGAGCACCAACTCCCACAATGCTGTCTTCTGAGCTCCATCCTTCCCCATGGACACACACAAAACAAATACAAATGTAACAAATGATTTCCTTTTTTTGGTTTTTGGTTTTTCGAGACAGGGTTTCTCTGTGTAGCTTTGCTCCTTTCCTGGATCTCGCTTTGTAGACCAGGCTGACCTCGAACTCACAGAGATCCGCCTGCCTCTGCCTCCCGAGTGCTGGGATTAAAGGCGTGCACCACCACTGCCTGGCATAACAAAGGATTTTAAACACACCAAAACAAAAACCCAGGACTGGGCCTGCCTCTCCAGACAGCTGGACCACCTTCCTGACTCACCCTCCCAGATAGAGATGTGGCTTGGTGGCCTCTCTAACTGCATGCTGTGGGTGTCACTGGTAGCATCTTTTGCTCCCTTCCCTGCTAACTCCCTAGAGCTGTCTGCACAGACTTTGTTGTCCTCAGAGCAGGAAGCATCCCTCTTCTCCTGTCGCAGGACAGAGGACTAGCTCTGTCACTTACGTATCACACTCTCTCCGCCCTGCTATGTAAACCCTAAACAAACACACACAGTTGTACTTGGTGTTTAGCCAGTATCCCCACTCTTCTGTCTACAGCTACAGGATCAGGACCTGAGCCCTCACATCCTTTACCTACGTCTCAGGGAATACTCTGCTCAAGTGCCGTCCTCTCCTCTGTAGTGCTGACCCTGTGTGCTGTCCTGTGCGTAGCCCCTCTCCCCCAGTGGGCCGACTCCTATACCCATCACCGCCTTATGGAGGCCCCTGTATGCTTCAGACATTAAGTTTCCATGCTTCATTAGTCCTAGAGCTCAAAACTCGGGCCAAGGCCTCCCTATGCATCCTTCCTCAGTTCCCTCTCCAGGGTGGAGAGCATAGGTGCTGTGACCCTTGCTTGGGATGAGTACACTGCGGCCTTTCCTGTCCTCCTCGCCGTCTGTGGGGTGTATTCTCCTACCAGCGATGGCCTCCCTAGAAGGTCTCAGACTAGGGAACGTGGGTACACTTGGAAGACCTGCCTTGCCATGAGAGCCTGATAGACATCTAGAGCAGTGGTTCTCAACCTTCCTAATGCTGTGACCCTTTAATATAGTCCTCATGGTATGGTGACCCCCAACAATAAAATTATTTTTATAGCTACTTCATAACTGAAATTTTGTTACTGTTATGAATTGCAATATAAATAGCTGTGTTTTCTGGTGGTCTTAGGCAACCCCTGTGAAAGGGTCATCTGACCCCCCAAGGGGTCGTGACCCACAGGTTGAGAACTACTGTTTTAGATTATTATCTGTATATTCTTGCCTCCTTTGGTTCACAAAACAGAAAACTGTCCCAACAGGATGCTGCCCCACTGGAAGGCTTTCCCATTTGAAGAGAGATTTATCAGAAAGAGGACTACATCTGTATTCTCAATGGCTAGCACTGTAGGCTAAGAATTCACTAAGTATTGATGCCTAGCTGACAAATTAGGAGTTTCCCTGGTACTAATTCCCAGAACATCAAGAATAAGTGAATTAGAAGGTTGATGGGAATAGGAAATTATTTTCCCCTTTGTTTCCCTAACCCTTCAGGGTACCAGCAGAAGACTGGGAAGAGAGGAGACAGGCAGAGCTAAGGATTATGGGTTTCTGGAGATCACCTGTCTTGACATAGAAATTTCAATGCAGCCCTACTCCCACAGGCCATTCTTCCACTGTTAAATCTCTCTACTTTATTCCTTTTAAATGATGGACCTACCTGAGTCTGGCATGCAGTTTAGTTGTAAAATGTGAGGCTCTGGGTTAAAGGAGGGAAGGAGAGAAGGAGGTGGAGAGGGACACCTGACTGAAGTTAATGTTGGGGGCAATGAGAGATGAGGCAACAGCTACCCAGTGAAGGGGAACACTGTCCCTATCACTGACAGCTCTCTCTATGAGGTCAGCCTGTGCTCTTAACTGTGAATCGTTCTCTCCAGCCCTTAAAAAGTTTTAATCTTAAAAACACAGTATTTGCTCCCTAAACACAATAAAATAATACTACTTGAACTTAAGATTACAGAAATTAGTGTCAAGAAAATAACCCTCAAATCTATGTTACCATGAATGTTAGGTACTTTTCTCACTGTTGTGAGGAAAATACTTGACAAGAAAGGAAAGATGACTTTAGCTCACAAATGGAAGGTCGGTGCACATGGACAGAGGACAGTGGTAAGAACCACAGATGTAATGGTGGAGCCTGAGGCAGCTGGCCACATTCCACAGTTAGGGAGATTGAGTGCGGGTGCTCAGCTTCTTTCTCCTGCTTGCTAGAAAACCTAATCCTACTGTCATATAAGGTTCTGATATCACAAAAGGAGTGAACTATTGCCTTCTGTGGGGTCTGCACTATTGTTGCTTTAAGGGTCAAATAACATATCTTAGTGATAGCTGTCTGTGAATGCAACTACACTATGAGTTACGTATCTAAAGGATATGATGCACCTCTGAGGAAGTAAATTCATCGACTAGCAGTTTTGTGTAATTTGTACAGCTTTCCTGATAACTCAGTTAGGCAGTTACCTCCAACATTTCTATAAACCTCATGCCTGCATGTTGTAAATGTTACAGTTACAGCAACATGCTCAGGAAGGGCATTTTATACCTTTAGGAAAAGACACAGAGATACAAGGAATCAAGAGCAGGTCAGCACAGAAGTTTGTTTTTTTGAAATTATCAGATATAACAAGGGCCAGGAGATGACATAGCTCTGATAATGTCTGTGTAGGAGACTTCTGGAAACCTTGGATAAAATTAAGTATTACCCAGAAAAATCTGTTTACAATAACAAAATATGCTGTGTTATCTCCTTATAATAATAAACATTTAAAAGGAAAAAGGCAGCAGGTGATTCTAGTATCAGAGCATGAGCATTCTACCTCAGTGCATACAGCAAGTGCGATGTTACCTCTGGGCTGCATTCAGCAGTCTCTGACAAGTGAGTGGGTGAAGTGTGGAGAACCACCCTCTGGCCAAGAGCTCACACTGCCACCAGGAGGGCAAAATAGGTGTCATTCAACAGAACTGGAAAACGGAGAGCTGAGCTGCAGGGAACCGGTTTTAGTTCAGAGAAGAAAGGAATGACTGGATGCTGCTGAACGCGTTTTGTGTGTGTTAAGACTGGGTTGCATTCTGCAGGATGTGCACGTGGTGGGTGCCATCAGGCTACCAGAAGTCTCAGGCAGGCCTTGAACCCATTCCTGCCCCTCCCTCCACAGGTCTTCTCTGTGCAGCCTTGACTGTCCTGGAACTTGCTCTGTAGTCCAGGCTGGCCTTGAACTCACAGAAATCCTCCTGCCTCTGCCTCCCAAGGCTGGGATTAAAGGTGTGCGCCACCACTGCCTGCCCCAAAACCAATATTCTTAAGTGTTGTCAAATGATCTAGAGTTCTAGTAAGTGGTGAACAAAAACGAAACAGTAATTTCCCCAGGAGGCTAAAGTTCTGTTAGCGAACCATGTGACTGGAAAGAAGCCCCAGTAGGTGTCAGAGAAATGGCAAGGGAAGTTACGCTGAGGGAACTTTTCACTGCTCGCCAGCAGATAAATAAAGCCAGCACCCAAGACCCCAGCCTCTCATGAGAGTGTTGGGAACACACTCATTTTCTAGACAATGTGCGATGTGTTGTTCAGTTCTGCACTGATTTTATGATTGGGCCACTTCTTAATAGGAAAATGAAAATAATCAATACTGTGAAGTGATACAAAACACCCAGAAACATGGCTTTACTGACCCGACTGGAATTAAATTTCAACTGGTCCTGAATTTACAGTATTTGGATACTTTAGTTCAATGTTCAGTTCAGCCTTGAAACAAGAGGAGCAAAAGAGGTAGGGAGGAAGAAGCAGAGGATGGAGGGGAGGGGAGAGGAAATGGGGGGAAGCTGGAGGAGAGAGGAGAAGGAGGTGTCCTCTCAGACAAAGTGCAGTAAACTGGACATATGCTGTATCTCGACAGCGCAGTGATGAGCATGCTGTTTGTATGAATCATGCAAACATAAGCTTCAATCCCTAGATATTTATACTTCTGTAAGTACAGCATTACTATACTAGAACATACCATTTAATATTTTTAAATTAGGCAGTTTGCTCAGCGGTCATGAACTATATTTAGTTTTCTATATTTTGCATCCATTAACTATAAAAATACATTGTTATAAAAATATCCTTTGGTTGTTGAGGCACCAGTGGAAGTCTGGGTCCAGATTTCACATGATCACAACCTTACGCAATCTCATCCTAACACTGGAGAGTCCTCTCTGTGCTATGAGTTCATCATGTCTCCCTGCTGTGCCTTAGCCATGACAGTCACTCTTTTTAGATAAAGATGTGACCTGAGAGAATAACAACAAAGGCCATAGAAGGCCATATTCTCTCCTTTTCTTCTCTGCTCTCCAAAAGATTTCTGAAAATCATGAACGAGCTGCTGCTTAGCAGCTGTTTCACAAATGCCGAACCCTGGCTGGAGAACCCTTCCACACCCTGTTCCAGCGCCTGTTCACTACTCCTGTCCTCCTGGGTGGCTGCTACGGGACATCCGCCCTCTCCCTCCTCCATCTGCCTGCACTCCAGAAATCCAATACCAATTAATTAGATTTCCAGTTTCAAAGCAAAGAACAAATCCCATCTCTTCAGGGACTGTGTTAAGATGAGTCATACCACAAACTGGGGAAAATCATTAATATTAAATTCCATATTTTTCATAAGTAATTATTACCCGTGCTTTCTCTGAGAACAAAAGAAAAGGTGGGGCATTTGATCTCTAGAAATAATAATAATAATAATAGTACCGGGAAAATATGTCTTTGAAGTGGCTGGATTAAATTGCTCTTTATCACTGCCATGTAAAGGCATAAATTTGAAAGTAAAATTCCAGTTTTCTGGTGAGAACAGCAATAAACCAGAAATAGAGCCTAGCCAAAAAATAATAATTTATTTTTAAAGAAAGCATATATGAGATATTTGGGAATTATGAAATGGTTTTGTTAAAGACCTTTACACATTCCTCTATGGTCTCTGGTAGTGTACCGGTGCTTATACATTAGTTTTGTGCATTTGTTTATTAGCCAAGCATACTAAGAACATAAAAGCTCAGTCTTTCCACAAAACACTGCCAGAATACTGGCCCTCCCTTCATGGGGAGGGCAGGAATGGCTTGGATGGCTAGCCACAGGACAGTTCTAACTCCAGCAGAGAGGTGGCAGCCATCAGGGACTGCTTAGAAGCCTAGGTGCTACTTTATACCTACCCATCACGGGGACAGGGACAGGGTGGTACAATTTCATGGTACCGAGAAGCCAATGTTCACTCTTTGTCTCCCTCCCTCCCTCCCTCCCTCCCTCCCTCCCTCCCTCCCTCCCTTCCTTTCAAGTGAAATAATCTAAAGAGGCTGTAGAAAGCTTATGGACATTAGCTGTAAAAAGACAGAATTCCACAAACAGTACCCATTCTGTGAAAATGTTGTCTGCTGAAAGATAATCCGCAGACATTTACACATACAGAAACATTTCTGTGGAGATCCACCCTTGACGTGAAAGCCAATTAAAAGTTTCAATGACTTTCACGTTAGGCCAAGCATGAAGGTAACTGCTTTTACTGAATCCAAGTTATTTAAAGCATCAGAATCTTTGGCTAAAATGAACCAGACACATTGTACAGGTTTTATAATTAATTCCACTGCTTTAAAGTGAGTAGAAGCACTCACTCAGAAATCTATCAATTGTTCAGTGGACTGATGTCAAACAGGCATCTAATCACCTCCATAGCAACCCTAAGATTCTCCTGGGAACACACACAGTTTCCACCTTGTGTTCCATTAAGACCCGGCTGGCCTCAGATTAAGTGACTCCAAATCAGGAGGCAGTACAACCTGTGTGACCCATGCAGAAGAAAGACGTCGTGGAAACAGTGACAGGCAGTGTCTGGCCAAGCACTCTAGATTAAATAGTACAAGAAAAGTTAGGCAGCATCTCAAAGGTTCTAGAAGGTAAATGAGAGAATTATGCATCTGCACCCAACTAAAATTAGAAAAGCTGCCATATGGCTCTGGGAAGCCAGCAGCACATTCTTATTCATTAGGAAGCATTCTGCTAACATAAAAACACAAGGCCCTTCCTGTGCTCTCCAAATGTGTTTATCTTTTCAACATTAATGCACTATATATCATCGCGCTCTGAAATCTCCTGCCGTGCATATTAAAAAACATGCAGCTGCACTTTCTTTAGTAGTGGGAGGAACCTAAGCCCCAACTTGCCTCCCTCACTTCTGACATTGAGCTTCTACTACTTAGCGTATCACGATTTCCCTTCTGTACAAACCCAACAAACTCAACCAATTCCAAGGCCATTTCAGCCAACCACATCCTCTGACACCATCTTCAGAGAAAGGGGGCTTACTTGGTTTCACTTCTGTCTTTGTTAGGGTTTCTATTGCTGAGACAAAACACCATGACAAAAAAGCAAGTTGGGGAGGAAAGGGTTCATTTGGCTTACACTCACACATTGTAGTCCATCACTGAAGGAAGCCAGGACAGGAACTCAAGCAGGGCAGGGACCTGGAGGTAGGAGCTGATGCAGAGGCCATGGAGGGGTGCTGCTTACTGGCTTGCTCTCATGGCTTGTTCAGACTGTTTTCTTATAGAATCCAAGACCACCACCAGCCCAGGGATGGCACCATCCACAATCACTAATTAAGAAAATGCCACACAGGCTTGCTGAGAGCCTAACATTATGAAGGCATTTTCTCAACTCTGGTTCCCTCCTCTCTGATCACTACGTTTTGTGTCAGGTTAGTATAAAGCCAGCTAGCACAATGCCTTTCAGGACAGTATAGCACACTTAAGGAGGACTCAGGGTAAGACTGGCTAGAACCCGCCTGGGTCCCCAAGAGCTCCATCCACTCTCCTATAACCACAGGAAACTTTTAATTATCACTTCACACACCACCTGTCGGGATTCACGGACAGGTAAATGGACACTGGGTCATCTTTCATTGGAAGTCATATGAGCGTTCAGCATTTGCTCAGTTAGATAAGTTACATTCCTGTGCTGCACTGGTCATCACAGAAGGAAAAAGGAAACCACACTGGTACTGAAAGCCCAGACCTGATGCCCTAGGAGTTCTGCAAGGGACTTATGGAAACGACTTATTTCAAGTAATCTGAGACTAGGGAGATGGCTCAGCACCATCAGCACTAAGCTTGCTGACTTAAGTCTGAGCCCTGGGACCACATGGTGGAAAGACAGACTCCTACAAGTTGTCCTCTGACTTACACATGTGTGCCTGGCACATGCTTACACACACACACACACACACACACACACACACACACACACACACACGTGGTGATATTTTGTTTGTGCTCTAACAAAGTTTGCCTGGAGATCAAAGTGCAAAGCTAGTCACTAGAGGTTGGCAGTGGTGGCACACACCTTTAATGCCAGCACTTGGGAGGAGGAAACAGGAAGTGATAAGGCAGGGTGGAGACTGGCACCCCGCCCCTTCAGCCTGAGGATTCCTAGAGGTTAGAAGTCTTTGTAGTGGCTGCTGCTCTGCTTTTCTGATCTTTCAGCTTTCAACCTGATGTCTGATTCCGAGTTTTTATTAAGACCAATAGATTTGTGCTACACACACCTACACCCACACATGCACTCAAAATTAAAAAAAATGTAATTAGTGGAGGCTTTAAGAGCTATCTCAACAAGAAACAGAAGAATAATTTTTTTTTAAAAGGATAAAAGGGCAGGGTGAAATTGGATGAAGGGACATAGAAAAAAAGCAGCCTCTCAAAAGACCAAATTTCAAACACAAACTTCCTTCCTTAAAAATGTTTACTTTCTTTAAAATACACTCACTACTGGTTGCTTTTCTAGAGGACTCAGGTTCAATTCCCAGAACCCATTGAGTGGCTCACAAACAACTCTAGCTCTAGGAGATCGGACGCCCTCTTCTGGCCTCTCAGGGAACTGCACAAACATGGTGCAGATACATACACAGGCAAAAAACCCATACATAAAGGGGAAAAAAAATAAATTACACATGCTTACTCAAAAGCTTCTCCTAAACAGGTAATACTATGGTCACAATATCTCTGTTGAAAGACAGAAATTACATAAAAAGTTATTTCTAAAATTTTGAGAAAGACAGGCCTAGGGGCATGCAAACATTTGTTCAAATCATTGTCCTGCTCATCACCATGGAAAACCCCTCACTAGGAATGTTGTTTTCCACTCTGCTCCATAGCAGGCCTGCCCCCAGCACCTTCTCTGACGAACACCTCCCTTTGCAGAAGGCTTCATTTCAACAACTTTGAGCCTCTTGGTTTTGCTATCCTGGTGGCTACCCCACCCCAGTGCTCTACTCATCCCAGGCCCTTCTTCCACTCCACGGCACATAGTAAGTGCTCAACAATACTGTGATAATACTGAATGGTTCACAGCAGGGGCTGAGTTGAATTCAAACTAGCCAGGATCTGCAGACCCAGCAAAAATGTATTTTGCAAAGCTATCCTGTGTACTAGCTAGATGGTGTGTATGTGGAGACCGAGTTTTGGAATCACAGTGAGTAGAGACAGAAAGGCAGCCCATCGATGGCACTTAGGACAGATGACTCCTAAGGCTGCAGGGCCACTGGGAAAAGCACTCCTAAGGAAGGAAATGCTCCAGAGGTCGCCCTACAGTGACAGTTTCAGAGGTTGAGAGATCCCATCAAACCGATTGCATTGATCCAGATTCTCACCTGGGAAGCCACAATATCTAAGAAAGTGATTTAGGCATCACAGGCTTCTTACTGGAACACAGACTTTCCTAGTCACACCAGCTCTTAAGGAAATAAGCCTGGGGCTATGGGATGTGCTCTAGAGTAGACTGCTTAGAACACGGGACCCCAGATTTAATCCCCAGAACAAAAAGGTGGGGGAGGGAGGGAGTGAGACTTTTTTTAGTTTAACAGAGTGTTATTTTTTGCTGGGAATCTAGTGTTAAAACCAACGTTACCAGTTTCTTGCCCTTCCCAAAGCTGGAGGAGGTTTGGGCCCTAGCAACAGTCATGCATGAGAACTATCAAGTACAGTGGTTCTCAACCTGTGGGTCACACCCCCTTTGGGGATCTCCTAAGACCACCAGAAAACACAAATTTTTACATTACGATTCATAACAGTAGCAGAATTACAGTTATGAAGTAGCAACAACAATGATGTCATGGTTGGGGGTCAGCCCAGTACAAGGAACGGTACTCAAGGGCTGCAGCATTAGGAAGGCTCTAGCAGGTCTGTTTAGCTAGAGGAAGGGCTCACCAAGCCCTGGAGAGGATGCTCAACTCAGGGTGTAGATCCACAGACAACAGTAAAGTTGGGCTCCATGAAGAGTCCGTAAAGCCACCGAGAAGGAAAACAGGACGTAAGGAAAGAGGGCTGGCTAGTCCGTTTCCGTCACCTGGCACAGGGTCCACTCTTCAGGAAGCACTCAAAGTCTCCATTCTGGGGCCTCAGATCACCCAACTGAAGCCACTGCCAGGGGGACCTCCCTGGGCACTGGGGGCCTGAGCACCACCTTGGCACCCAACCCTCAGTTGCCTTTGGGGCCATCCCCTCAAGGAGCCCCACAGCTTCCGGCTCCTGACTCAGACCAGCCTACTTTTCTCTCCTGTCTTCTCCACCAGGGCACCTCTCTAGTCTCTCTCTACAGCACCACACTGGATTCCATTCCAGAGACTGCTTCCCTCGCTGGGTGCCAACAATACCGCAGGGCTGTCACTCCCATCTCTTCTGCTTTTTGCTGCCCATTCCAGGCTCTCTCACCCCAGCCTTGAGCATCCACGGGAGGACCTCACTACTAAGTGAGTTAAAAAAGCAGGTGTTCCCAATTTAAAGCCCCCTATGCAGAAAAGCTGATAATTAAGCACAAAATCATCCAATTTGGAGAACTAAAACATCAAATTACATCAAGTCATGTCATCTGAGCAAGCACACACTGACAAGAGAATGGATTGGCCACTCAGTGAGCCAACTAAGCAGTCTCATGTACCATAGCAAAGGCAAGGTTTCCGGACTAAGTCTAGAGCTCCTCAGAAAGGAGCTCAGAGGGCCAGGGTTCATAGACTCTACTCCAGGGTCACAGGTCACACAGTGCAGGAGGGGCTTTCCTCTAGGAAAATCTCATACATTGTAGCTCGGGCTAACTCTGAACTCCACCTGAGAGAGTAGGGATTACAGGTTCAAGTCGCCACAATTAGTTTTCCAGAAACTCTTACAAAGCACCTAAGTCTTTCATATCTTCAGTAGCCAGGAATCTGGTTCTATCTGGTTCACCTCAGCAAGGTGGTCACCAAGACAAAAAACAAGAACCTATACAAACGTAGTGCCTAACTGAGATGTGAGAGTGGGTGGAGTTCATAGCCTAGTGACTTGTCCAGTGAATGCCAAGTTGCCTCCATGGAGGGCTCACTATCTTGTATGCTTCCTTTCTCTCTGGTTCATAAAAAAGTTTGTTTTTGGGGTGGGGTGGAATGGAGGGATATGTTGCTGTATTTCAGCAGGGTCTTACTGTGAAGCTCTTGCAGGCTTGGAATTCACCATTTAGCCCAGGCTGTCCTCCAACTCACAGCCATCCACTTGGCTCTGCCTCCCGAGTGCTGGGATTAAGGGTGTGCACCACCATGCTCAGCTAGCGAAGATTTAAGAAACAACCACCTGTTAGGAACCACTCATGAGAAGGAGGCTACCTAACATGTGGCAGGCAGGCAGACAGACAAGTATAGACAAATGATATGACAAAAGAATTTACATCCTCATCACAGAGGAACACAGCTTAGAAAACTCCACGTTTATTCTTCTGAAAGAAAGGAGGGATGAAAAGTGTGTAATCCTGGCAGCTGAACAGTGAAAAGGTGTTTTACTTTTTTTTGCCTCAAAAAAATTGTATTATTTATTTAATTTGTATGTATGTATGTGTGGAAGTCGGGGGCAGTTTGTGGGGTTGGTTCTCTCCTTCCACCACGTGGGTTTTGGGGATCAAACTCGGTTTTGGTGAATTGGGAATGAATGAGGCTTAGTAGCAAGTCTTTACTCGATGTCTCTCCAGCCCTACCTACCACCTGCTTTGTATTCATGGGCTTTGAGAAGCATACTCACACTGTGGTTGCAGAGAACAGCACTACATTGAACAAGAGACGAGGGAAACAGTGTGGAGAGGAAAGATGGGAAGCAGCATGGACATAATGTCCGAATGGGTCTTCTGGATGCCCCTTAACCACTGCCAGTGCACCCCACGCCATGGACATCCGGGGAAGAAGAACTCCTGCTAAGGCTTCAGCAGTAAGACAACAGGGCACACGGGATCAGGGGCGACCCTTCTTACAGCATGAGCTCTTTCCTGTAACTGACAAGGGAGGGCAGCGACCAAGTCATCAGCAAATGCCCACAACTATTGAAAGCAGCAGGCACTTTACAATTCACAACTGTACAAAGCAAGTAAGTGGCCAGCTTGACTTGGAGACTGCCATGTTTCAACCAGGTGGCAGAAGCAGAGAGGACTTGCTGGTACCTGCATATTTCAGAGCCCAGAAAACTACAGGCAAAGAGGTTGCCACAATTTGCCCGCTGAGGTCAAATGAAATTAAGGTCCTTTACAAAGGTTCCTGAATTAAGGTCATTACTGCTTTACTACAACTGTATCCTTCCCTTCCCTTCCCTTCCCTTCCCTCTCCTCTCCTCTCCTCTCCTCTCCTCTCCTCTCCTCTCCTCTCCTCTCCTCTCCTCTCCTCCCCTCCCCTCCCCTCCCCTCCCCTCCCCTCCCCTCCCCTTCCCTTTCCTTTCTTTTTTTTTTCTGAGACAGGGTTTCTCTGTGCAGCTTTGGTGCCTTTCCTGGAACTCACACTGTAGCCCAGGCTGGCCTTGAACTCCCAGCTTGCAGGATAGTTGAGGCAGACAACGTGGCTGAAGATAGACAGGGTGGAAACAGACCAGTTGGGAGAGGCCCCGTGGGAGCAGGAGGCAGTCTTTCTCGGACGTTTCCAGCCTAGACTGCAGGAGGTGCTGGGCTCCTATCCTTCTCGTTCACCTGACTCTCGAAACCACACACTGTCTCAGATAGGCTTCTTCAAAATGTGCTGTTTGTTGTTGTCTTTTTAAATTACATTAGTGAACACTGTGCTTTGGAGAAAAGAGAACAGAGGTAGTTGTCAGCTCTGAATCGCCAAGGAAAATATTTGGTTGCACATAGGGTTTCCCCAAGAGCAAGTTAGTACCTGACCTCAATCTTTTCTAGCTTACCATAATGCTGTAAGGCGCTGCTGACGCAGCAAAGCAACCCCTAATCGCCTGCAAAACATCCCTGCTCCACAGGGGCGTTGTCAGGCTTCATGAAATAATGCATGTGGACACTCTGGGCTCTACAGAAGACAGGTGTCAAGCAGTACTATCCTGCATGGATGATTACAAACAGTCTCCAAAGGAGCTGTTCATAAGCTACAAATAAAAAGAAACTCCCAAAACATAAAGATAAAAATTTATGGCAAAATTTGAAACTGTTCAGGCTTAAAAATAGAATGGACAGATTATTAATTCTATGCCACAGAGGATGTAGACATGTTTCTTCTAGAGGGAATGAATATTACATACCCCATGATAAGATAGAAACTGAATCAGGAGCATATTTTATCAGAATTATTTTGAGATACTACTATTATTATAATATCTCTATAGTTTTTCTATGAATAAATCTAAAGCCAAAGTCAGTAAAACAGTAACTTGTCTTTTCTTTAGTTATCAATAGTAATCTTGAATATATAAATTTGTTCCAGCGAATACTGGGACAATACAGGAGTACTTCACTTTGGACATCATAGGGAACCTGTGGGCGTGGGTTCTCTCCTACCACGTGGTCCTGGGAACTCAGGCTATCCAACAAGAGCTTTGACCTGCTCAGCTGTATCACTAGCCCAGAAGTTCCTTTTTAAAACATTACAGTAATGTTGCTTTTGAGTAATGTCATTTGTCTTAGATGGGGAAAACCCTGTCCCTTTTCCTCTGGACAAGTCTAATCAAAATCTCCTTCAACCGTCCAATGGAGTGGGCTTGGCTACAGTTCCAACATGGAGGGATCGGTGCCACTGTCTTCCTTGGATGGGGACATAGCATTTTTGATTCAACTGGTACCATTTCCTTCAGGAAATTAAAAAAAAAAAAAAAAAAAACAAGCTGGTTTCCCTCTGCACTTCCCTAACAAGGCTGAGGGTACTTGCTATGCCATGTGGAAGCCATCTAGTTGAATCCAGACAGGTTCAAGGTCTGTCAAGTCGTAGAACCAGACACTGGTTCTCCATCTTTGATCCCCCCACCCCCGCCACAACTGCTAACCATGTAAACACCCAAGAAAAGGGAGGGATGCTATCCATTCTGGAAAACAACAGACAGGTTTCTTTATGTGGGCTGGGCTGGCTCAAAGAACATTAAATCCAATCACACAAATCAGCTGTGGAATTTGATTTTGTAATTTCCATTACAAAAAAGTACTATTTCCTACTTTTGGAGGACTCACGTATTGAATAGTAGGAGAACAAAACTCAAAATGAATAAGGCTTTGTCTGAGCATACTGCTACAGTTAAGGTGAGCATTAAAACAGAGTGAGCAAACTACCGGTTACCGTGTCAGGAACACATGAACACAGAAAACTGACCATTTGTGTTAGCTGCAGTACTCATTCATGAATACTTTCTTTGTTTAGCTGGCAGAGCTAGTTGGCTGAACAGCTGAGTGTAAGAAACAGCACTGACCAGGATGCTGACTTGTCTTTTCTTTAGTTATCAATGGGCAGACTCATTACCTTAGATCTCTAACAAGAATTATTTCATCAGGGAGAGAAAAGGACAAGGCTGGTTACTTCGCTAATAATAAACTTCCATAAGTGTACCAGAACAACATATATACCCCAGCATGCTAACAGGCTCCATCCAATGAGTTCTCTGAAAGTGTAGCAGTTCAAAAAAAAAAAATTTTGGAAACTAAAATGTGAAGGCTAAATAAGAAGTAATGATCTCTTCTGTTACCCTCTCTCGATAAATTCAACTGCTGAGGAAATCAGACTTACATGTCTCAAAAATTCAGACTAAAATCCTACTTTAATAAAGAGTAATTTGTTAAATTCCCTAAGTTAAACTCATAAATTATGGACTTAGAAAAATGCATGCAGCCTCACTTAACTATAAAGGTTAATGTAAGCAATGAGGTACAGGACCCCTCCTTTCTGAGAAAAGCTTAAGCCACTAAATCAAGAGTGAAACAGGAACCCACAGGTGCCTAGCTCTTTCATCATGTGTATTCTAAGAGGGAAGCTGGGAACATCTTTGAAATCTTGATCTTCAAGAGTTGGTTTTAGGCTCCATGGACACTACTGAAAGGTTGATGCAGAGGACATGGAATAGGGGCTAGTACCACTGTTGTCTTCTAGGAAGGAGAGCTGAGGACACGGGAGAAGAAGGGCATGCAGCTTGACTAGTTCAGGATAAAAGAAGAAAATGGGGTGGGGCATTTAAAGGAAATGATAATCTGGTAATGCTGCTAAAGACTCACGAGAAAGGGAAGTAACTGAGGAGGTCATGGAGGCACATCTGGGGCTGTACACAGAATCCACACACAATCCCCACCCCTCCACCCAGAACATCATTTTAAGAAACAAACAAACAATTAAACTGTTCATAATTGGTATACTTATATTGAAATAGCTCCGTCATGTCTTACAGGCTGAGAATAGACAGTAAACACATTATTGCCTATTATACTGAATAGACAAATATCAGAGATAAAATTGCCAAGCTTTGGAAACACTAAGGTGGGGATTCTAAACTTCAATGTCCATTGTAGTCGGGTAATGTGGATATATACTTCATTACTAAAAGACAAAACACCATACCCTCAGATTGCAGAGGCTTCCTCCACACTCCCAAGGCCCAAAGAACTCCCAGGAAATAAGCCCAAGTTGCCTTCGAAAACAGATTGCCCTTTCTTCTAATTCTTCATGTAACCTAAGACGTACTGGGAGTCTCCTTCAGTAGGACCCCAGGAAAGAAAGCTGGGCATGGTGGTGCATGCCTGTAATGCCAGCAACTTGGGAGGCCCACAGGAGTATTGTGGGTTTAAGGCCAGCCTGGGGCTACACAGTGAGTTCCAGGCCAGCCAAAGCTACATAACAGAACCTTGTCTCAACCCCACCCCTCTGAAAAATTAAAAACAAACAGAGAAAGAAACAACCTAAGAAAATGGGGAGGAGGGAGGGGGGCAGAGCACTGAGAAAGTTACAGTTGGTGAGTCTTTACAGGAGGTGGAGGCCCACAGACAGGTCTACTGAGATAAAAAGAAGTACACTGGGAGTTTCGGAAGAGGAAAGACAGCATGTAGACCAAGGCCAGACAGCACTTCACTTACATTTCAGAGGACATCTGAAGAGGAACTCACGGCAAGGCCTGAAGACTGCCTCAAGTCTGGCTTTTCCTTCTCATGTTACACGTTAAATCTTCCTTTCTTTCTCACTAGGGGTAGCAATGTTTGGACAACTACAAAAGAGTTGAGCATTTGCTTGAGGACCCGGCCCATCGGAACCTTAATTTGGTGCATGTGATGGACTAAAGGATGAGGAATTTCCCAGGAGGGCAGTAGCTGGCCTAACCTGAAGACATGTCATTAGTCCAGGAGTGCAGGCCTGCTGCTGTCAGGACTATCAGTACCCATGGCTGGTCTCCATGTTGATCACATCCCAGGTCTGGACCTTACCACCACTTGCCCTTCTGAAGAGAGTCTCAACTAGTGCTGTGTGACAAGTGGAAGCCCAGATGGAACCAAAAGCAGGGCAGAAAGAAGCCATTTCTCGGGCCTCTCTGGAATGCCAGAACACTTCTTCCTAGGAACTACAAGGATGTGCTGATGAATTAGCCTCTTTCATGCCCACGACTCTATAATAAACATCAGGAAGCGGATCCACTTTTGAGGGTACAAAGGTTCTTTCGAACACTGATAAAGTGGAGGCCCACAGGCTCACACCTAGACTTGACATAGCAGGAAGAGTGGTTGTTGGAAACTCAGCAATGCTTCTGAAACAGTGTGCGTCTTGCCTATATCTGTATTCTATCTGTACATACTTATTCCTCAGATAATGATGGACGCTCAAGGTAGAAGCCTTATTGGTGATAACAGACTCTAGGGATAGGTCCAGGAATAATCTAATCATTCATAAATCCCCAAAAAACAAAACAAACAACAACAACAAACCCACTGCATTGTTTTGTTGGAAAATACCTTCTGTTTCAAACTATTAGTTAGAAATAAATATTAGGAAGAAAGTTTTTAGGCTGAAGACTGCCAGCGAGTTAAGAAAGTACAAGAGAAAGGAAAAGAGACTCACCAATTCAATCAGACATGTTATTACTTTCATACAGTCTAAGAAACAAACACACTTCATTTCTTTTGATTTCTGCTAATTTAAGCTCCCTAATATTATTATTTCAAACAAAAGTCCCTCTATTTTCCTTTCCTGATCTGACATAAAATATCTTCAAACTGAAGATGGTCTGTCAAAGGAAAAGGATTTTAAGGTGGTAAGCTTAATTCAGAATGGTTTAGAATGATCATGTAAATTATGAAAGCTCTAACCCCCCATCAGATGTAATAATTATAACATTTGGTATCTTACAAAATGCAGGGACCTGCACGCGTCTGTCTGTATAGACAGGCATAAACAAGGAACCACTGCTGTACGAGAGAGAGTCTCTTCAGGCCTCGGAAAAGTCCAGCCCTGGCCATAACTGAGAAGGCAGTATTTGTTTCATTTTTGTTTATCTATACAAGACAAAATGTCTCACTTGTGCAGTGATCAGGTGCAGCAGAATGCTAACCTGACTGAGGTGCTCAGATTGGCAGTCCTGAAGAGGAGACTGTCTTTTGGACAAAATGGCAAAAGAGAGAAACACAGGCACAGAAAGGCATCATTTCATGCTGTAACAGATACTGAAAATTTAAGCATCGATACCTGAAATCTCACCACGCCATTTTCTAGGTGGCGCTTTAAAAGTTACTGCACATTATGGTCTGGTAGACAGTGACCCTTGGACCTCACATGCAGTCTTTTGGCCAATAAGGCAATGACTACTGGGGTGGTCACAGTGATTGTCAGCAAAGTCTGCACTGTCCCCAGTCTATTTCCTGAAATATGCCTTCTGATAAGGCCAGGCCTGCTCTGAGTCTGCACTAGTAAGATGGACAGATAGGAACGAGGAGACGACAGAACTCCAGCCTGACACAGTTCCTTCATAACTAACGGAATAAAACAAACACTCTAAAACAAGCTTAGAATGCAACTTTTTTTTCAGCTAAATATCAGCAAGTCCCCATGCCTCCCACACACAGCCTTCTGCTTCTTGGGATTTTTCTAATAGTATGTGTGTGTATGTTCTTGTGTCTTATTTGAAAACCTGACCTGCCTTGAACACGTATACCATCCCTTAAAACAGAGATCTGTAAGAAATATTCCTCTAAGTAATTGAAGCATCCTAAGCAACAGCTGATTCCACACTTACCCAATTCACTCAGAACAACTTCCTCCAAGTGGCAGACAAAACCACAAGAACAGAGCTGGATGACGGGCTCACTATCCTTCACTGCAGACACAGGCGTGGGAACCGGGTAGAGATCCAGAATCTGAGTCCTAGTTTTCTCTTCTCTGCGTAGCTTTAGACAAGTATAGCCCTAACCCCGAGTCTGTGTCCTGGAAGCCTGAGAGACTAAGCAGACTCCCTCTACGGGGGCATTGTACAGATGAAGTGAGACAAGGAGTGCACAGAGCTGTGCCTAGGACAAAGTAAGCCCTCTGCCAGTATGGCCTCCCACCTCTGTGGTGGGTATTGTGTTCCCTGAAATATTGTGTGTTCCCCGAAATAAACATATCTGGGGTCAGAGAACAGACAGCCACTAGAACAAAGCCAAAAATGGTGGCTAGAAAATGGGGAGAGTAAGCCCTAACAGAAGTTGGGCGGTGGTGGTGCACGCCTTTAATCCCAGCACTTGGGAGGCAGAGCCAGGTGGATCTCTGAGTTCAAGGCCACTGTAGAAACAGCTAAGCATGGTGACCACGCCTTTAATCCCAAGGAGTGTGGGCAGAAAGAGAAAAGTATATAAGGCGTGAGGACCAGGAATTAAAGGAGAAAAAGCATGCAGTTAGTTAAGCATTTGGTTTGTTAAGTGTTCAGGCTTTGGAGCAACACCGTTCAGCTGAGAGCCATTAGGATGAGGACTCAGAAGTTTCCAGCCTGAGGAAACAGGATCACCTGAGGAACTAGCAAGGTGAGATAGCTGTGGCTTGTTCTGCTTCTCTGATCTTCCAGCATTCACTCCAATAACTGGCTTCGGGTTTGTTCTTATTAATAAAACCTGTTAAGATTCATGCTACACACCTCAATGGTGGCAGCTGGCCTTTACCTAGACAGGCAGTTAGAGAATTTCCACCGGGTGGTGGTGGCGTACGCCTTTAATCCCAGCACTCGGGAGGCAGAGGCAGGCAGATCTCTGTGAGTTTGAGACCAGCCTGGTCTACAAAGTGAGTTCCAGGAAAGGTCCAAAGCTACACAGAGAAACCCTGTCTCAAACAAACAAACAAAAAAAAAAAAAAAAAAAAAGAGAGAGAGAGAGAATTTCCATCTAGGATAAAGATGGACCTCCATTTCACAGGGTACAAAACCCATGTAATTAGAGGAAGAGGCTCTCTTTAGTACAAGTATAAAAGTTGGTTATTTACACAGGATGAGAAAAGAAACAGCAGTTCATCACTAAAGCTTTGACAACTTGAACATGTCTTCTGAGGCCTCTGTAGATAGTTATCTGAAACACTTACGAAAGTGTTTCCTGATTGAAATGTGGCTTGTTTCTAGAACAGCCTGCAACGCCACATTGGTGGGGGCCTGTGTCAGTGGAGGCCCTGCTGCTTAAGCACCATCATTGGCAAGGAGGCAGGGAGTTGTTTTTTGTAAGGTCATGAAAGTATCTCTTGATGATGTATCTTATTTTAGTGATCAATTGTGCCAAAATTTTCAATATCTCTATGTCCTCTAAATATAAATGGTCACACCGAGTGCTGTGTTACCTGGAGAACCCTGATAGCTAGGTCTACCCCATTTCCCACCTCCCCGGCCACATGTCTGTGCTTTCCTTCTGAAAGGCCTCATCACATTCCTCTCTCCCCCAAACCTGCTGCAAGCACATCCTGCTAGGATCCACTCAGCACATGGCCAGAGACGACATGACAAGTGGAGCCATGACAGGGAACACCACTGCACCTTTGCTTTAGGCTCCTTTTGAAACCACAGAGAAATAAGAATGCTTGGAAGGCAGAGCAACAGTGCTCAGGTGAGTGATGCAAGAGACGCTAAGCACCTATCAGCAGCGGAGCATCTGGAGAGACAGGACAATAACCTTGTCTTATTGACTAGATGCTCACTGGAGAGTAAAGGCACCCGCTAGGGCGGCAGAGGGAAGGACACCCAGGAACCCAGGCTCCAGGTGTGACGTCCCGGAAGCACTACAGGCAGTAGTGCCTCCTCAGCCTCTGAGGCTCATGCCCTTGAGTACACTGAGAGAAGCCTGCAGACCTGTGAAAGCACATAGAACCTGGAATCATCATCAAAATCCATTCTCAATCATGTAAGTAAAACCACCTCTATTCACATAGCACTAACTCCTGCGAATCTGGGTTTGGCTGGTTTTGGAATTCTCTATGGAACACTATTTTCTCTCCAAAAAAAAAAGGGGAAAAGTTTCAAAGATGACCATGACCACGATTCTCAGAGGCAGGTGCTGGGACACAGTAGAGAGTTCACAAGCCTTGCAATTACGAAGAAACTGTGGTCTGAATTCTCCGTTGTCCCTTTCGGTTTGAAGCCCCCAATCTGCTCAGTGTTTGGGGTATCAGTCTCACTAACAACACACAGGGAAGACACCAAGCCTGAAGGGGACCACAGTTGGAGGTAACACTTACACTGAGCAGAGACAGTAGGTTTCCCCAGAAAGAAAGAGGGAACAAAGAACTGTATGTTTGAATGTTCCTATAACAGTCTTTTATATTGTAAATAAAAATATATCATTAGGGCCTGGAGAGATGACCCAGCAGTTCAGAGCACTGTTCTTATAGGGTGAAAAGAGTGAGGAAGAGGAGGAGGAGGAGGGGGAGGGGAGTGCATGGAGAACAGAGGAAGAGAGAAGGGTTGTGGGATGCTGGTCAACAAATGCGCAGCCCCCAGAGAGAAGGTGCTGTGCAGCAGGAGGGAGGCACAGAAGAGCCCATGGTGCTCTAAGTGAGGATGGGGGCATGCAGGTTGGATCCGAGACACTCGGCTATCGTGAGCATAACTCCCTTTGGCAGAGGATTCATCAGTAAGGCAAGAATGCAGGACACAGTGAGAAGGCCATCGTCAGAAAACAGTAGAACCTGAATTGGTCTTGGACCTCTCAGGCTGAGAGATCTCCATAACTGCTTATTAGCAGTAAGGCTAACTGCACTCACAAAGAACCTGGTAGGCAAAAGAGCTGCTTTTGTGTCTCACTCCGTCAGGCTTTTCTCTCCTGCTTGTGAGTGGTGGGTGTATGAGCATCCACATGAGTGTGGAGGCCACAGGAATAAAGTGCACTTCTCACCTTTAGTCCCTGGAGACAGTGTCTTTCACTGGGCCTGGAGCTGAACTGGTGGCCAGCAAACCCCAAACACTCTTATCTCTAGCACCTCAACACTGTTGGGGTTACAGGCATAACCACATCTGGCTTTTTACATCAGTCAGGTGCTACATAGCAAATATTCCTATCTACTGAGCTTTTCTCCAGGCTCCTATCAGTATTTTTTAACATGTCTATAATGTATTCAAAACAACCTCTCCTAATTTAGTTGCATGCACATACTATTATATGTATGTCTATACACTGTGTGTGTGTGTGTGTGTGTGTGTGTGTGTGTGTGTGTGTGTGTGTGTATTTGTTTGTTTAGGGCTTATGGGCTTATATTTTCATTTCTAACTAAAAAGCCAAAGAACACCTGCATTAATTCCCTTGCTGGGAGTGATATAAAGTGGTATGGTCTGGAAGTAGCCCTTTCCCTAGGACTCAGGAGGCAGAAGCAGGCAGATCTCTCAAAGTTCCAGGGCGGCTAGGGTTGCACAGTAAGTACCTGTGTAAACACACACACACACACACACACACACACACACACACACACACACACAACTTTGCAGTGACATTTATTTTCCCATGGGCAGTCTTTGCTCCTATCAGACTCTAAGCCCATGATAGAGGCGGCCCCACCCTTCCAGACACTCAGCAAAAAGAGACATTCACATCTAACTGACACTATGAATGGGCAAGTTTGACTCAGGACGACGCACCGAGGGTAACAATTGTGAGAGCATGCACAAAACTCAAGGACTTCATGCAAAATGAAATAAATCTGTCACAGAAAGTCAAGTAATTATTATTCTACTTACAGGATGTGCCTAGAGTAGAAAATTCACAGAAGGTAAGTACTGCTAATGGCCGTACAATGATGTGAATTTACTTACTGTCATTAAACTATATACTTAAAAGTGGTCACTATGATAGCACATATACTTATTATAATAAAAAGATCAAATTAAAAGCAATTCTTAGGGGAAGTTAATTGGTATCTAGAGTCTCTAATCAATAAGTATTAAGAGAAGTACAGTTCTTGTAATACGCTCAAACACCTCCAAGGTCTTAGAAAACCTGAAACCCAAGTGACTCAACATCTGAACTACTGATAATAGAGACTCTGGAGTAAGATCTGGATTGAAAAAGGAAACCCAACAATTGTGATCTCAAAGGGTAAAACCACCAAAGGTAAATTTTCAGTATACCTTACACCCATGGAAAGAACAGGTTATGTGAGTCTCATTTTCCAGGAACAAAGTTGGAGTTAAAAAAAAACAAAGCACTATTATTGTTTCTCTAAACTTATTACCTTAAAAACACTTTTGGGGGCAGCAAAAAGGAGTTCCAGTGCCTAACAGAAATGCTCAGTCATTAGTAAGAAGCGAGCATCTTCTAAGCAGAAGGGAGTGAAATGCTTCAGAGAAAACAAGTCATGGGGGAGATAAGGACCGAGGTGATGGGGCCCATCCTTCCACCCCTAAAACCAGAGATGAGCCCATGCCGTCTAAAACCAGTGTGGTCGCCACAGACTCCCAGCAGTTTATGCAAGGAAAAGCTTCCAGAAGGAACTCTTCAGGAGGGGAGTGGCTTCTCTCACCACCCTCTGATGTCAGCTGTGCTTCCACCCTGCACTTCAGAACATCCTCTCGGCGGTCCAGTCCAGCTGCCCCAACCACTGGGCAGGCATGATGCTAAGTTATCTGACCACACAGATATTCTGTGCTGTAGTGGGGTAGTTCTTACTTTGAAAATGCTCTCTTGGAAAGTAAGTTCAACATTATTAATCCTTGTAAAATGCAATTTCACAATGGAATATGACCCTTTGACCCACAGGATGATTATAGTCACACATATACTCAGCCCAAACAATAAGGGGTAACAAGAGTATAGACACAAAGAAAGTGGAATTTATATTCATTGCTGGTGAAATTGTGAAATGCTGTAGCTGCTATGGAAAGCACTATGGCTTCCTTAAAGAATTACAAATAGAATTATCATGCATATACAGTCAGAATAATTGAAATAGTATCTTAAAGAGACATCCGCACACTCATGCCCACCGCAGCATCACAACTCTAAGATATGGCAGCAGCTCCCATGTCCATGCCCAAGTGAGCAGCTAAGATAGTCCTGCCGTGCAGATACTGAGCATATGCCCATGATCCCAGCTGCAAGAAGGGGCGGCAGGACACTGACAAGAGTGAGGCCTGCTTGGGCCTCACAATGATCTCAAGTCAGATCCTGTCTTAGAATAAACCAAAGACTGGGTATGTAGCTCAGCAGAGTGTCTGCCTCACATATGAAAAGTCATAGGGTGGAGCCATAGTTTCATCAAGGAAAAAAATGACATATACAAACAGCAGAACATTGTCTGTCCTTAGAAACAAGGAAATCCTGTCACACATCTTAACACAAATGACTTTGAAGACAGTATGTTAGGTGAAATACGCTGCGTGGTTGCACTTACAATAGGCATCTAAAACAGTCTAACTTCAACGGACAGAACACACGGAATTCTCTGACAGAGGCTAGGGAGGGAGGAAACCTCAGGTGAAGGCTGTTCAGCAGGTCCTGAGCTGCATTCCTGCCCCAGAAAACGAGTCTGCAGACTGCTGTAAAAGCACCTCCACTGTCAACACCACTACCAGGAACACCCACAGTTTCTTAAGACAGAAAATGTATGTGAAATGCTCCTCTTCCATTTGTCTCCCCACCAAAATGTCTCCTGGGAGCACCAGTTAAAACAGTTGTCATCACTGCTGGACAAGTCATCTCCTTTCAGTATGAAAGACGACAATCACATCCCCTCTCGTTCTAAGAGAACAGCACGGTGTAGAGCAACAGTGTTCTCACCTGCTAAAAAGGAACAAAAGTCCATACACTTAAGAAGAAAATGTACTTTAAGCTAAACATACCAAAGTGGTAAGGAAAAGAGCACTGGGTTATTTGAGGCCTCATCACCCCTTTCTCCTATACTTAAATCACTATATACATAGCTGATAATATTTGGCTATTGCTGGTATTAATTCATTGAATAGTATGTATGCCAATGAATTACAATGCAATTTGAAATTCTCATTCTCCTTACATTAGCATATCCAAAATAGTTAGCGTATTTTCAAAAAACTGCATCTTAAGCCTGGCATGGTGGCACACAGTTTTAATCCCAGCACTCTGCAGGCAGAGGTAGGTGGACTACTATGAGTTCAAGGCCAGCCTGGTCTACACAATAAGTTCCAGGCTAGCCAGGGCCACATAATGATACTCTGTCTCAAACTAACAAACAGCAAACAAAATCAAATGTAAACATTCATTTATTTATTTATTTATTTATTTATTCATTTATTTGACAAGGCTTGGCTATGTAGCCCAAGTTGGCCTCCAACTTGTGACCTTCCTGCCTGCCTATGCCTATCGTGTAAACTTAATCATTAAAATATAGACATTCCTGAAAAAAATAGTAGATGTTAGTATTAATATCTATAGAGCACTAATATTAAGTATGAATCTCCTATCATGTATTAGAAACTAATATGAAATGTCTACTTTAAACAAATAGTTCAAATAAATTAAAGATCACAACATAGTTATGAAACATTTCTTTTTCTAGCATTTCAAAATATACTCTAGTTGATAAGCTGGTTAATAATGAGGGTTCCATGGCTAAACTTGTCAGGAGTCTAAGGAAGTTTTAGCAGTTTGTCTTATATTGTTTTTAAAAGACACAAATTTGCTTCTAAGAGGAAATCTAAAATACTTAAATATTTGTCATGTAAAGCTGAAATTGGTAATACTTGTACAAGAATGAAGGCACTCAAATCCTGAAATTTATAGCCAATGAAATCATCACCTAAGGCATCAGAATAATTGGACAAATACTTATTTCACATAAACCACAACAAACATTACACTTAAGACTATGACAGATGCCACCAAGAAATTAGGTCAACCACCCAACTTGAAGAAAAAAAAGAGAGGAAACAAATCCAAGTAAGTAAGACCGCACAGAAATGGCAGGAGCTGTCGACGTGGGCGAGCTTATCTTGTTTAGGTGATTAATACAGCTTTATGTAAATTTGAAAATGAACAGTAGGACAGAATCAGGGAACAGGTAGTCCAGGTAGGGAGGAAAGAGTATCAAAACCCACAAGGCATGAGCTCCTGCTGGTCTGGAGAACTGCTCTTAGGGCAGCACTCTGTTGAAATGCAAGGAAGCCACCAGGCAAGCTGGCCACACTGCTCAGACCTGGGCTCCAGGATCTTGGAGAAGGCTTCCACGGTCACTTATACTCTGTTCAGTCACTGTGCTCCAAAATACAGTGATGCAAAACTCCAGCTAACGCCTACTGAAGGTTAGCAGCAAGGGAAGGAGAAGCAAGCATTTCAGGCAGAAAGAAGACTAGGGGCCAGTCTGCACATGGGCCTGGGGATGTATAAGGGGCTGGCTAGAGGCAGATGGCAGAGCTACTTGTGCTGTGTAATGGCTCTGAGCTCAACTCTTGCCATTGCTACACTGACAGTCCGCGGGGTCACAGCAGAATGACCAGTCTGGATCACTGGGTGGGCAGGGGAGTTAGGGAATGACCTCCTCCCTGGTGTACAATGGTGATGTCTCTATTCTCAGCTCAGGCAACAGAAGCAACAGGAATGGATGCCATACTGATTCAGCTCCTTGATGGGCACATCAAAGCTGTGGTGGCTCAGAACTGAGAAGAGGGCTGGCAACAAGGAGGCTAAGCCAACATTCTTCTTTCTATGTGTGCCTATAATTCCCACATCAAGTCATTAGTGACAAATCAAATGTAAGTTAAAGAAAAATCTAAGATTTCACATTTTTTAAAAAAAGATTTATTATTATGTATACAGTGTTCTGTTTGTATGTATGCATGCAGGCCAGAAGAGGGCACCAGATCTCATTACAGATAGTTGTGAGCCACCATGTGGTTGCTGGGAATTGAACTCAGGACCTCTGGAAGAGCAGTCAGTGCTCTTAACCTCTGAGCCACCTCTCCATCCCCAGATTTCATATTTTTAAGTCACAGTTTGAATGTACACGTGAGCACTCTGGTCCTGTCTTTCTCACCCCTGTCCAGCTCACTGTGGGTCTGTCCTTGTGCATCTACCTGACTGCTATTCTTAGATTTGCCATTACTAACCCCTAAAATATCCTCCTCATTCTTCTAGGTCCCAATTCACATATTATGAAAATATACTAAAACCAGTTGTTACTGTTGTTACTATTACTATTATTAAGCCAGGGTCTTGTTATGTAGTCCAGGCTGGTTTTGAAATCACAATTCCCTTACCCTGGATTTTTGGAGGTGAGCCACCATGTATGGCTGGAAAGGCTGTTTTAGTAAAACAGCATTCATTATTTCTTATTCTAAGTAAATAATACATTTTATGGTTTGTTAATTTTGTTTTGTTAGTTCTGTATTCCTATCTTTCATGCTTTCAATAAAGCCTAACCATCGCCTATTCTTAGTACTCTAGAGAGCATGGAAGGCAACCTCAAGCCACTTCTGCTCAGAACACAAGCCCAGCTCTGACCTCCCCAGCCAGCCTCCAATGTCATTTTCAACAGTAAATTGCTTTCATTACACTCTACTGTATGTCACTATGAGTCCCTGTGACTTGCTCAGGTTTCTCTCTGCCCTGTTTACAATGTCTGTTCCTGAGCAAGTTTACATTTTCTTACTGAAATCCTTGCCAGACACAAGGTGCGGGCTTGTCTTGGAAGGCTGCTCTAGCTTTATCATCTCCACTGTCCTTGATGGTCCCACAGCTAATTGTTAACAGTTCTTCCCCCCTAAATGAGTGAAAGAGCCAAGGAAAAGAAATCTATACCTCTGTATTTTGGGTTTGTTCTCAGTGAGGCGCATGCCTTCAGAATATTTACTCAATAAAATCTTATGGAATGAGTGTTTGCAACTGGACAATATCTATCTATCTATCTATCTATCTAAAATAAGGTATCAGAGTTTAACTTCCTTTCACACTAGTAGAAGGTAACCATGGAAACAAGGGAGTCTACTTTCTGCTAGAGCCATCTGATGTCTTGATTGAGAGCTCATGTCCTAAAGTGTTAAAATCCTAAAGCATTAGGGTGCACTGAATGATTTAAATCTTCCTTATCTAAAAGCTATTAAACCAAAGCTACCTTCCATGTACTTAAGAGATAAAATAATGAGGAGGGGGGGGTCTATGAAGAAAGAGGGGTAAGAATTTTAACCCTAGCTCACTAATTTTAAAGACCTCATGAATAATGTGAGCCATTGATCCATATGCAAGCATGAACGTGAAATATGCACAGTGCAGGGAAAATGCTTCGTCTTCATTAGCAACTGCAGCATCAGGGACACACTGTTGACACTGGTTAAATTACCAAAGGAATAAAATTTACCTGTTTCCTGGAGACAAGAAACACAACAGTTTCTGATCTTTCAAGGTAATCAAGGGGCCAGATTGTTTTCCATGCTGAGTGAAAACTGCCAACACCCTAACCCTTGCTGGGCAGTTCCCGTGACTGTCACCCAGGCAAGGCAGATGCGGGAACAGCCCAGTAGCAGAAACAGCTGTTGGCAAGTGGTCAAGGCAGCAGGACTGAGCGATACAGTTTGATCTCTATCTCTGACCCAACACTGGCATAGTTTCTGTTTAGTTATTTCTGTATTAAGACAGAAACATGCTATGAATATTAAATTTTAAAATGGTAACACATAGAAGATCTAAGAATTACTTGTTTCCTTATCTATATGGAGGTTTTTGAAAGAAAACATGTATTTATTGGATCCTGCAAGTATAGATGTCAGACACACTGGTGGAGTATTAAATTACTGCCAATTAAATCACCCAATGTGCCAAGCACTAGGTAAACGTTTATAAGCCTACCCTTGAAAAGGGCTTTATGAAGCAGGCATTATTATCCTCTAGCAATAGATTTTGAAATAAAGACCCCAAGATGTTAACAAAGCTGCATGTGGTCTGGTAAGGAGAGATAATAGATTCATTGGATTTTAAATAAAGTCCTCTCTCTTAATGGGTACATTATATCGATGATTTCAGTCTATGCAACCAATTAGATCTGAGGAGTAAGCTGGTCTGTTTACACAATATTCTCTGTCAGCATCTGGCTGACTTTGACCACTTAAAGATCACCAGTATTTTTTAAGAGTTGGCAGGATAAAAAAGCTAACAATTGAGACTTAAACTGTATGTGCTATCAAAGGGATTTCTGTTTAAAAGGAAAGTTAAGAATACATGTCATTGCAGTCTCCTGTCACTCTCCAAACACCAAGGTCTTTGTAGCGTCATGTTTGACAGATATCCAAAGCACTGAGCCCTAACCTTAGTCTGAGCACCTCCAGGTGCATGCCAACTACGTGTCAAGTCCACCAAGCCAGCCCTTCCAGCAGATACTTGCCCATCACTCTGAGGTTTCATCACATGGACCAAGCCTGACTTACAGACAGCCCCACTGCTGAAAGGGATTTGCCATCAGCTGTTTTGCTCATGTTGTTTGGGGACAGCTGTGACAATGATTGAGCTGGCTTTAAGTAAGTAAGAGCCTTTTAAACATGGGCAGGGAGAGCGTGGACAAAAAGGGAAGTGTAAGTTGAGCAGTTCTGCACTTTGTTGCGAATGCGTCAGGGGGTCATTTCCATTTCCACTTCCTCCAGGTTTTAAGAGCTTCTGTCAGTTCATGATCTACCTTGATTTACCTACACTTCTCTCTCAATGGCAGACTATCAAATGCTTAAAGCCAGCTCTTTGAGTGTGTGGGGTGCATCCCAATGTCTCATTAGTACAAAAGGTATGTAATGCAGAATTTACAAATGTGAATAACATACACGACTTTTATTATTGTAAATACCATGCAGCTAGCCATTTGACTCTCAGAGAATGTTTCCATTGATTTTTGCCAAAGCCCTGCACTGTAGCTACTCGCCGGTTACAGCTGATGAGGGAGTATGGATGTTGGTTAGTTTCCATTTAAATGGATGAGGAAGGCGGGAGAAGCAATGGTTGTAGCATATCCATAAATGTAACTGTTGATCCACGAATGGCTCTCCTGCCGTACAACACTTATTGTGTATTCATGTGCTGCTATCACTAGGGTTAAGGTGTTGGAAGTTAAATATCCTCTCCCTGACTGTTGAGTCTAGAGTGACAGCCACCCATGAATCACAAACTTCATTCAGTGTCCCAGACCTGCGGTAGGAATAGTCTCCTCACGGTGGACTTTGCCCTAACTGTGTCACACCCCTGGCCTTGAGCTTGGTGTACAGTAGGCACCACCAGACAAGACTGGAGCCAGATAGGCATGAGACACAACCTCCAGTGCACACCACAGTGCAGTGCAGCAGAGGATAAGAAGTCTTGAATGTCATTTCCTTACTTTTCGCTTGTTTATAATCATCCACATACATATGGTTATTATGATGGGTATGTTTAACAATTGGCTTGCTTAATTTAAAAAAAAAATTTTTTTTTTTTTTTTTTTGAGACAGGGCCTTGGTTGTCCTAGAACTCACAATGGGGACTGGGCTGGCCTCAAACTCACAGAGATCCACCTGCTTCTGGCTCAAGAGTGCAGGGATTAAAGGTGTGTACCACTATGCCTGGCTTAATTTTGTTGACTCCAACAAGCCACTGCCATCCCCTTCCCACCTCCAGATACTTCTTTACTTTGTGATGCTATCCTAGCAGAGAAAATTCACATGTTTGAAGCAATCTAGAATCCCAAATTCTCATGTTAGCATCACATAGTAAAATGTTATCACTAGATAATTGTAATGAAAAATTTAAATTATATATATATATATATATATATATATATATATATATATATATATATAAAACATAGATCCTTTTTGAAATATATTCTTTCCTTTTTTTTTTTTTGGTTTTTCAAGACAGGGTTTTTCTGTGTAGCTTTGTGCCTTTCCTGGAACTCGCTTTGGAGACCAGGCTGGCCTCGAACTCACAAAGATCTGCCTGTCTCTGCCTCCTGAGTGCTGGGATTAAAGGCGTGCGCCACCACTGCCGGGCTGAAATATATTCTTGAGTATTTGATATGTGCCTTTTCATTTTTGTTGATATTCACCCAAACTAATTTAGATAAAAGTCTGAAACCAATTCTCTACAAATAAATAAACCCAAATATAATGCAACATATTGGATTTCAATTTTTTTTTAAAGACAGTGTCTCATATAGCCCAGGCTGGTCTCAGCTACACTATGAACATGTGAACACCTGATCCCCCAGCCTCTAGCTCCCAGTGATTACAGACCTGCACTACCATGCCCACAGACTAATACAATTTTCAAATAATAAAACTCACTTTTAATTATTTTAGAAGAAAAAAAGAAATGTGTGCCTACTTTGGAGTAAAAGAGAAGATATTACTCTAAACAGGAAGGCAGAAATATGCTTAATTTTAAAATTCTAAATTTCTCTAGCCATTTTATACTTTGATCATAGTTTTATAACATAAATAGGAATTATTATGTATTTTCTACACAATATTTAAGTTGTCTGCTAAATGGAATGATACTGGACACAGTAACCCAAAATCATAGACTATATTTCTCTTCCTATTTGGAATTCTGTGGAATCTAGCAACAGCTGCCCCTCGCCCTCACCCGCTCACCCAAGGAAAGTGGGTATGTGCTATCAAAGATAACCCTTTCTAAGGTATGGAAGGAAGGCAGAGACTTTAAACATCACCACACCAGAATACAAAGAAACACCACCTGCCAATACTAACAAGTGTTGTAATGGCCAAGGGTGGCTTTAGGACTAGGCTGCTGGGATTTCACCCCTGCTTTCTCTTAGAGCATGAGATGTTGCTATACTTAACCATCCTGTGTTTCAGGTTTCCCACCTGGAAAAGGGGAAACAGTAAAACTGCTGTTTTCCATGGCTGTTTGGCATATTAAACAGGTAGCCAAATCCATGTATTTAACAGAGCCCAGCACACAGTAAGTATTAGCTGCTATTGAAAACTCTCCAACAGAATTTAGTCATAGCATAAGGTCTCAATTACTCAGTTAGCAACTTTGTTAATAACTAAGGCTCTATGATGTGGGCTTACAGAAGACCACTGACGCAAATGGATTCCAAATTTCACAGTGGTCATACCAGTAGCCTCAAACCCTTGTGCTCAGAGCCCACTCTGTTTCTACAGGTGCTTCCAGTAGTCTGCTCTTGTATGTTTGTGTCTTTGAGACAGGGTTTCATTATGTAGGTCTGGCTTTGGCCTTGAACTTGTGGTGATACTCCTGCCTCTGCCTTCCAAGTGTTACATCTGGCCAGAGTACAGTATCTGATGCAGGTGGACCTCATAAAGTTTTATGTCTGATACAATGCTTATTAATTTAAACATTTGGTAATCCTCCCTCCAAATTCCTGTCCAGTAGTCCATTTTAAAATGTCTTTCCACTTTCCTCAATTTACAAGATGTATGAAGAGTTGAGGGGAAGAGCCCATGATATTAGGCTGAGGCATTTATCTGGGGGATATTGGTGAAATTATTAAGGCCACTCCACATAGTTAAAAGGAGGTTTATTTTGTGGTGTAACTTACAATTGAAGGGATAGGTAGGTTGTTGGGTGTGGCAAAGGTATGGCACAGTCCGGCGGTGTTCTCTGGAGAACTCTGCTCGGTCTACCTCCAGCGTCCAGGGTCCTGGAACCAAGAGCCGCCCCCACCCCCCCAACCTGGAACTGGGGTCTTCAGCTTCCTCCCTCAGCCCCGCCTTGTGGGCGTGACCATTACCGAAGCCTCAGTGGGGGTTGGAACTTCCAGGCCAAGGCTAGGATGGCTACCCACTCCAGGGGAGGTTCTCAGATGGGTCCTGCTCTCCTGGCCTCTTAGTATTCTTTTGCACGGCACCTGACACCCAGTTTAATTGATCTGAGCCAAACATGCAGGCTTCTATGAATATTTTCATGGATATTTTCTCCTCAACTCCTCAGTTAATTGTATTTAGGCTGATAGTAGGACTAACTGAAATACAAGTTTGGGAAATGGTGGAAAGCTGGTAGCTGAGTTTTATTTATGTGGACTGGTGGGGGGAACAGTTTGGGACAGAAAAGACGGACTGAGAGGAAAGGATTCGAGCCTGACTTATGCGCTACTTTTGAACCTTAGCTGGCTGTCAGCTGCATACAGAAATCAAGTGGCCAGGACAGATCCACAGATCCATCCCCAGAGAGTTCTCTGACCCTAGAAGACACTTTTTCAACTTTGAATTCTTCTTCTTCTTCTTCTTCTTCTTCTTCTTCTTCTTCTTCTTCTTCTTCTTTTTTGTTTTTTTTGTTGTTGTTGTTTGTTTTTTCGAGACAGGGTTTCTCTGTAGCTTTGGAGCCTGTCCTGGACTAGCTCTGTAGACCAGGCTGGCCTCGAACTCACAGAAATCCACCTGCCTCTGCCTCCCGTGTGCTGGGATTACAGGCGTGTGCCGCCACCACCACCCGGCTCAACTTTGAATTCTTTAAACGGCACTAAAAATAGGTATTAATAACCACCAGTTCCCTTCCTGTCATTTTCCCTCTGGAGGGAGAAGTAGCTTTTTAAAGACCTTAGGCCAGGCTTTTAAAAAGTGCTTAATGTGGGAAAGAAAACTCCATCTACTCAACACTGACTGTGACAGGAGTTGACTGAGTCACGACACAAACCACATTTCTTCAGCAGCCCTGTGCCCCAGGTATGGTCACTGCTCAGTTCTACTTGAGGAGACTTGCAGAGAGAAAAACAAAACAAAACAAAACTTCTGCACAGATTCAAAGAACCCTTCCATGACACTGGCGAATAGCTAGCTTCTTTCTGTCTGATGTGATTATTTAAAACTATTAAAGTAGAAATATTCTTAAGGCATTACATTAGTTGAGAACTTAAAAGCATATTTGTGTTCTTGGTATTTAACTTTTGTATATTTGGCACTTAACTTTGGCTTCCCCTTTTGAAACCTATTACCTTTCCAACTGCAGGAGCACTGCTTTGAGAGTAGAATATGGCAGGGTGTTTACAGTATCGCCACTTCTTGGGTGGCTGTGGTGTGGGCCTGATGATTAACACTGCAGGTAAGGCGTGGCACAGGCCCAGCATGACACATCTTCAACGTGTTTTCTGGTTGGAAGGGGGATTTACCAAGGTTGTGCAAGACCTTCACAGTGGTTGAAAATATGTGTATGGTTGTTTTAAAACATAAAACTACCAACATGAAATTGCTCACAAAATTGAACTATTCAAAATTCTTAGAAACCCAAAACAGTAAGCTGACATTTTCTGTGATAATGGCATCAGCAACCCAAAGCACAAAATCCATTGTACTTCGACCAACATTTCTCCCAAGAGTTCTAGAAATATCGTTTGATCCATTTGCTGACTCGAAAATACAGAGGGTACCAAAATGGGAGTGAAGGAAACCCGAGAGATGGGGGTTAGGACGGTCACTGAGACAACAAGCTCCACACTGCTTCATACAAGCTGAGGCAGGACAGTTTTGACAGACAGACTAGGATGATGACACTTTTCAGTGGGCTGATGATATTAGAAATGTGTATGTTTTATGTATATTTTTAAGTTCTCAGAAGATGGAACTATATATTTGTATAACTGAGTTCAATAGTTAGTAATGGAAAAATGCCACAATGATAGTATGCTAAGAGGGAAGGTTTTATGATTCATAAGGGGAAACAGTTTGAGACTCGGACATCTATAATAATAAAAACCAATTTCCTGAAATTGGTTTTTTTCAACCATTATATAAAGTGTATTTTTAAAAAATAAAGTTTCAGGTAGATGCGTCAAAAGCATTTCAAGAGGTAATCATCTCTGGCCCTGAAGGAAGGCAGCACGTGGACACTTGAGAGCATGCGCCAGCCCTGAGCACCAAGGCACTGTTCATACATGTCTCGGATTTATTTTTGGCACTACAAAGTCAAATGTGTTTTTAAAAATATTATTTTCTTAATTTGTTTTCTGTAGGCAAAAATATCAAAAGAAGAGCATAAAACCATCTCAGGGAGAAGAAAACCGCAGGAAGAAAGCTGTCACATGATGTGTTTGATTTCACAAAGGAATCTTTACTGGTGATTAGAGCCTTTCAAGCCTCCATCATTCAGGATGTGAAACTCTAATCCAGAAGCATGGCCAGTGGAGGCTGTGACTTCATCAAATATGCTGGCTAGCTGAAACAGGAGGCATTTTTCTGCTTCCTTACTTGGGGATTACATCGCAGACTGGCTCCTCACTTGCAATTATGCCAATCACTTGCTGTGCAAGCTGAGAAAACTCTGGGGTGTGGGGGAGCCAGGGGGCACCAAGCTGAGTTCACTAGATGAAAAGTTCCATCATCGGCTCACCTCCCGTCCCCTGGGTCTTCAGGGAATGGCTGAATTTTACATAAAGCCTATTTATAAACCCCTGCAAGTGATACTTGCATTCATCTCGTAATGTGACATCATCTCATTAATAATTTAGACCTAAGAAATAGATTCAAGGGACTCTGAAGGAATTTCACATACAAGGAAGAACAGAAATCACCCCAGTCTCTTACCTTGCTCTTTGATCTGGCGAATCTGCTTCACAGTTTCTTTTAAGATTGCACATTTGTCAGGCTTGAAGTTGAAGTTGTCGATATCATTAAAATTTGCAAAAATCAGCTCTGCAAGTTCTTCTATGTACTTATTTTCCTGCTCACGATTACGTTTCTCAGTGCTCCTTTTGGGGCTAAGAAGGAATATGACATTATTATTTATTTGAAAAAGCTGTTATAAGAATGGTAAACAAGCCGGGCGGTGGTGGCGCACGCCTTTAATTCCAGCACTCAGGAGGCAGAGGCAGGTGGATCTCTGTGAGTTCGAGGCTAGCCTGGTCTACCAAGTGAGTTCCAGGAAAAGGCGTAAAGCTACACAGAGAAACCCTGTCTCGTAAACCCCCCCCCAAAAAAAAAAAGGTAAACATGCTAAACTACTTTTAGCATGAATACAGACAACAAAAGCTTTGCCTATTAACTAAAGCAGTCAAGACTGAGGGCGTGTTTCTACGAATGCACATTTCACCAGTTTGTAATTCTTTTTGTGCTCTGTGGGGTTAGTTCACAGACAGGCTTCAGCTCCCAGCCTCACCCTAACAAGGTCAGGATCATCTACCATTGCTGTGCCTAGAATAGCACTTCACAGGAGCTGGACAAGAAAGGGGGTTTTTGAAAAGGTAAGGAGGGGGGGCTATGTTGATAGAAATTCAAATTCTACTTAAGATACGATGAAAAGGGGAGATCAAAGTTAATTAACCTAATTATAATTGGAATACATGGATTTCAATAACTTTTTTAATAAATGTAAAAGGTAATAAAAACAAATCTTTATAATCCCTAGATTTCTTTTGAGTATGATCCAATCAGTTTATGTACCAAGTCCTGAGCCAGCGACCCAGGGTTCCATGTGAACCGTACAGACCAAATGGCTAGCAGTATGCAAACAAATGGTCAGAGTTCAACTGAATTTAAACAGGTGGAGAAAAAGATCAAAATTGGCAAAATTCTCATTTGAATCTGACAAAATAACAAAACCCCAAAGTTCCTCTTGAAAATGATACAATTACTTGTTCAAGTGCAGTAGAGAAGTTCATTAATGACCTCCAAATCAATACCAAAGGGAAGAAACTTGAGTTGTTCAGTTTTCTGTATTTAACAACTTCCTGTATTCTAGTGTGTAATTATTTGTATAGAATATTAATTTAAAATTTTGCATTCAGCTGGGTGGTGGTGGCACACGCCTTTAATACCAGCACTCAGGAGGCAGAGCCAGGTGGATCTCTGTGAGTTCGAGACCAGTCTGGTCTACAAAGAGAGATCCAGGACAGGCGCCAAAACTACACAGAGAAACCCTGTCTCGAAAAAACAAAACAAAATGAACAAACAAACAAACAAACAAGCAAATTCAGGTATCAGTTTTAATTTCTAAATTAAAAAGCTATTTTTATAAAATGCTCCCCTTAAGTCCTGGGGAACCTGAAGGCACAAATGCCAGCAGCAGGGCTGGGGTGTGGAGAGGAGAGACAGAGGAACCTCTCTAACCTCCCATGATTAACAAGGCAGCAACAGTCTAAACCACGGGGTTTTTCAACTCCCCTCCACTTCTCGTGGTAACTTTTCCTCGCCCACATTCCCACTGTTTCGTGTCTAATCTTTTTATTACACAATCTATAGAAGTGCTGTTTGTATTTGGCTTTAAAAATCATTCATAGGATAATACCAAAAGTCTGAAAAATCTCTCTTTGTGGTGGTTTAAATGAGAAATGCCCCTCCGGCCACGGGCTCAGGCATTTGAATAGCTGACCCTGGTTGGTGGCACTGTTTGGGGACCTTGCTAGAGTGTGTCCCTGGGGACAGCCTTTCAGAACAAAGAGCTGGGCTCTACTTGTAGTTTGCTCTCTCTGCTTCATGTTTGTGGATGAGGATGTGCTCTTAGCTTCCTGTGCCTCCCGCCATGCCCACTGCCTTCTGCTCTGCCTCCCTGCCATGATGCACTGACTCTTAGTCCTCTGGAATCGGAAGCCATATGAGAGCTTGCATAATGCTTTTGGTTGTGGTGTTTCATCACCCAAACACTCTTTCATCTTTGCTTCCTTTTTGCCTGGCTCTAATCCAAAGAGGGTACAACAATTACTGTTTCCTAGTTACCCTGGAACACAAGCACAGAGACTACCTCCTCTTCTAATTCTTCTTTTTTCAACATTAGTATATTCATAAACATTTGTTCAACTTGGTCTCTTCTCCCTCACATTTTTTGGGATAGTACCTAACTATGTATGTAGCCTAGGTTGGCCTCCAGCTCCTATGTAGTCCAGCTTGGTCTTGCATTCCTCCTGCCTCAGACTTTGGGGTACAACACCAAAACTGTCTCTGTGTCCCAATATTTTAGGAGGCTTCTAAAAATACTTACCTCATTGTCTATCACAACTGCACTGTGTTCTAGGGCACGGACCATCATCTTAAAATGTTCTCTGTAGAGGTTTTCCTAATCTTTTATGACTCTAAGCAAGGGTGCAAGTGAGTGACCTTACGCCTCCAGCATTCTGCATGTACAGATGACATGGTGAGAAAATTCCTGGCATGAGAATTGCCATTCAAAGAGGACATGTATTTGTAATCGTGATATTGCCAGATTAGGCTGTGTGGAAGAGTGGTCTGGTGATGCCACCACACATGGCAAGAGGCACAGCTTGTTTTAACAGTGCTTGTTTTATCCAATGAAGATAAATGTATCCACAATTTGTTTTCAACTCAAAAATAACTGGATTTAACACTGCATGTCATTAAAAAAATAAGACAAGAAGTCAGCAAACCAAGAGCAAATCTTTTCATTACAGAGTTTACTTGTTAAAATATTATGGGACCTAATAGAAAAGAAAATATGGAACACTCAAAGATTATGACAACAAACTGATTGTAAAAGTAAAATACACAAAGGACAGTAAACAAGTATATGGGGGGGAATTTCCTTCTCATTTATCTATCTATCTATCTATCTATCTATCTATCTATCTATCTATCTACCTATTTATTTGGTTTTTTGAGACAGGGTTTCTCTGTGTCGCTTTGCACCTTTCCTGGATCTCGCTCTGTGGACCAGGCTGGCCTTGAACTCACAAAGATCCACCTGGCTCTGCCTCCCGAGTGCTGGGATTAAAGGCGTGCGCCACCACCGCCCGGCTCCCTGTCTTTTAAAAAAGAATAGCATCTGTAAATAATCTACATATTCAAAATTTAAGCTTCCACATATGTAAAATTTCCATTGCTAATGAGAAAAGCCAAGCACAATATCTGAATTGATTGTACAGCCACTGCTAAAATAACAAAGAAGCAGGCACAACATTTCGCCAGCATTCCTGCAAACAACAGTCTAACCTGGGTCCAAGCTGGTCAGGACATTCCTTGCGTTTCCTCGTCTCTGCCCTCGTCGGGTCAGAGGTGTTTTCTCCCATGCCACTCATCTTGAACACATATCAGCAGCTACAACAGAAAACGGGGAAAAGGTGTGTAGACTACAATAAGATGTTGCATCATTTTGTCAACCCTTAAGAAACTTTGCCTTCAATCAGAAATTCGAAAACAGTTGTTAACACACTGTTTTGATACATATAACGTAAAATTAAAAAGTAGCTTTTCCCGTTCTTTTTCAAATCTTGCTTAAAGGCTAAGAAAACGGAAAGGTTACACGTAAGAAATAAACCCTCCTAGTTCATTGAACCCAGGCTCTCTAGGCAGAGACTCAACAGCACCATGAGCTGTTCTCCGCCTCCTGCCTGGTCAGGCTACAGCCTCCGGTTTCGAGGGTGCTCCTGCACCATGGAGATGATAGGTGTTGTAAGGGGTCCTCCCAGCCTCTGTTTTGGGTTGGCCAATGTGGAGTGTGAGCTGCAATAGCTCACTGGTGACAGACAGTCTGGGGAAGTGGGAGGGCCATGGCACTAGAAAGGGTTCCAAATTTAGCCTGGGATCTGACACCCTGGTAGTGGCCCTGCCCAAGGCTTCGAACAGTGCCTCTCAAATGGAGGCTCTTCCTGCCTCCCTGGAGGATCAAGACTGGGCTCTACCTGCCAGCTCCTCCCTCTTCTTCTGGGTAGTCCACCTCCCTCTGTGCTCCTCACATCCTGCTAGACTGGCTTTCCTTGGCTCAGCCAGTCTAGCTGCTATCACCAAGGGTCTTTAGAAGATTGTGGGAGGAGGAGCCTGATAGCTTCTGCTTACACAATTCACTTTGATGAGAAAATAAGGACACACAAGAAGTGTTCCCACAGTGGCCACCACTGGAGCCAAATGTGACAAGAAGAAAGTCACAGTTCTCAAAGAGACCAAGGGGCTATTGCAAGTTTAGAGAAAAACACTTAAAGGACTTACGAGTCTACTTGGCAATGGAAAAACAGCACAGGAACATGAGCTCAGAAGTCAGTCTTTACACCTTTCCTAGAAACCCAATTTCATGCTCTTTCTACTTCATCCTGAGTGACTACTGCCCTCCTTTACTCTTGGTAACAGCTTTCCCTCCTCTCTGCATTAGGAAAAGACAGTGAGAAGGCGAGGAACCTCAGAGAGACACCATCGAGAGCGAGGAAAGACAGCAAGGTGGGCTAAGGAAATCGGTGGAGAACGACTGGGCGTCACGGCCACCTACCACCCAACTGTCTGCAGTCTCCTCTGGTGTAATCCCGGACCTCAGTCTCAGCGGCCCCAGTTACTCCTCCGACCACTGTTCTGATCCAAGTGGGCAGTAGGGCCAATTGTTTTCTCTCTCTCTCTGAGAGTCATGTGTTTTACAGAACCAATTGTTTTTAGGGAGTCAAAATGAAGAAATGCTGCATCAGCAAAAGGGAGGTGGCACCAATGGTACATTCAATTCAGGAGGTCACATGGAAGGTACAATCTGAGAACTGATGCCTGAGCTTCCTGTGGGCAGGAGCAATGTAACCAAGTCTCAAGGTCCACTTCTGTGCTTAGGTTTTTGCCAAATAGTAAGTACTGTCTTTAGTTAATATTCATTTAGTACATATGCTATGTACTAAAGCCAATTTACAGACTCAAAGCCCAACTAGGAAACCTGTGTTAACAGGCAGCCACGGGCTAACATGTAGGCCCCAGCTTCACCACTTGGTTAGCCATGTGACCTTGAGACTTTCTACCTGCACATTAATGATGTTCTGCAAAATGGAGTTGCCACTGGCATCCATAGCACAAGTTTCCAAGTGGAAGAGGAAGGGGAGGGACCCTTGCTCGTCACTAGAACGCGCTGCTGAGGCAGTCACTCCTCTAGTTAGTGCCACAGTCCGGCCTCTTCCCTGCCTTGTCTGTCACCTGTGAGTTGTTCTTCATCTACCACAGGCAGAGGCTTGTGGGAGAAGGAGTGAGATCTTTTACTATACAAAGCCTGCTCTCCTGTCACTGTAGATGGACTTGGTGGTGGGGAACAGGGTGTTGCTCAAGAAAGAAACAGAGCAAAAGGAGACGAATCCATAGACAGGCAACACTCCCACACACACGGACAGCCCTTCCTGCACGCCATGTGCTCCTGTCCCCAGAGCCAAGAAACAGATGTTTGGGCTGGGGACCCAGGCTACTATAGGAGGCAGAAGAGACAACATGCTACAAACATTCATTTTTACTAAGTCTTTTCTGAACAGTAATTCCCAAGATTTTACTCATGACCATACAAGAAAAAGCTTCACATCTAGTAATCTCCCAACAAATGATCCAGGGAGTTTTCCCCTAGAATCAGCTGTCAACAAGTCATAAAAATACAAGTATGATTAAATCATAAAGTACAACCTTCACTAGATAGCAAAAACAACCCCCCTCAAAATAAAAAAGAGCCCCCATATATGGTAGATCTAGGTGATATTTTATTGAAGAGAAAACTTACATGACTATCGCCATGTTTATTGACTCACGCCACCAGAGGGATCAGAGACCTCAACAGTTAGAGTAAGTGCTAGTTATAGAGTGTCTGTGTGGGATTGAACACTGCCTCTAGTGTCTGTACCGACCTTCAATTCACACGCAGCAACAACTGAGTGTCCGTGAGGAGCCAACACTCACATATTTCCATAAGAGGTCTTAGGGGGATGAGCAGATCAAGTGTGTGTGCATTCTGGCCAGGAGCAGTAAAACCCATAGAGCATACATCAATATCTTACTTGTACCTTCTCCAGATTAATTTAAAAACACTCTATTTGAACCACTAGAACATTGTTTCCTCCTGAACTTACTTACATGCCAAGTTTTTCTTTTTATTAGATGATGGTTCCTTAAATATATTTCCTCAACATATAAGTTTCTATTTTTTGAACACAATGGTTTCCTGATTTTTGAGTCTGGCTCATACATTATCTCCCCCCCCCCCCCCCAGGTAATTTTCCTAGGTTACATCTCTCAAGCACACAAATCCACCAGCGTTCACATCACAGAGTGTGAAGGCAGCAAGTCAAGGAAGGGTACCTAACCATGCTCCATCGAGAGGGACAAGCCACAGTGGCCCACCCAAATCACTGCCAATCATTGAAGGTAAAGAAAGAGAAGACAGGGCTAAGGACCCCTACCCCAAAGAGGGGGAGTGGGTAGTTTCAGATTGGAGCACATACGTTTGTGATCCGCTCTTTAGTGGGTTAGACAAATGAGCAAGCTTCAATAGTGAGGGTCTAGAACAGCTCTGTGGATCTCTCAACCAGGGGACTCTGTCATTTTCCATGCCCCATATGAGGTTTCTTTGGCCCGAGTGCCAACATTTCACCTGTAGAATGTGGCAGGGCCAGGTGAGTTCATTGTTTTCCTCAGCACTCAAGGTACTGGGCAGGGCAGAAATGCCACAGGCAGATGACATAGATAAAATCACTGACTTCAGACTTACAGAATACCTAAAGCAAAATAAACTACATAGACGAGTTTTAAAATATTTTTGTAGATCAAAGGTAAAAATTAATTTGCAATATAGAAGCAGGAGGTGGAAAATTCTCAAGGCACATTCTACAAATGGGTAAGCAAACATCCTGCACATTTCTACATGTTCTCAACATTCCCATGAAATTAAAACTCTGGAGTATGTCACTCTGAGACTGTTCAATGTAAATCACAGAAACTGATCATGACACAAGCCAAACTCAAGGTAGCTGAGGCTAATTACAGTGAGCCAGAGCAAACCGGTTTCTACCAGATGATAGGCACTGTGAAGGACAAGCCTGGAGAAGAAGTTGCTATTTGTCCATTCTTGTAATCAACAGCCACACAACAGCAGTGCTTTCACTGTGCAGAAGGCCCTTCCTCCCATCTCTTGATATCAGCTTGAATGTACTTGATAGAAGAAGAAAGAGCCACAAAATTCAGCAAGCTTCGTCTTTTTTTTTTTTTTTTAAAGTAACAATATTCTGGGAGGGATGAACAATGCCCAGTCAAGTTCTCAGCAAATGACAAAAAGCAATATAAAATGTCAAATCTCAATTCAATTAGAGAATGCACTCTTTTTTGTCATGGAACTCATCCATCTAAGAAGGCAGCAAAGCTGTTGCTTGCAAAACAGCCTCACAGCGTTAGAGCTAGTTAATCATCCAGAATACATGCAAGCAATAATGTGCACTTTATCTCTTATCAGCCCAGGCCATCTTCCAAACAAGGCCTGTAAAACTGTCAGATTTATTATATGCTGAACAAATTCAGTTAAAGGATAAGTAAGGATAATATCCTTGCTTAAATCCACACAGAATAACATGATCAAGCACTAGGACTCTTCTTAGCTCTAAAAGAAATAGTTGTAAAGTTTGGCCCCTATTAAGTCCCTGACTTTGAGATGGAATTCACAAGGAATTTTTCCTGGGGCAGAGATGATATATACAGAGAGGCAAAGCAACTCCTTTTATCATTGACTGCAAGAGGAGGGCTGGCTCACACCAGGCCAGGAAGGCTTCTTTGGCCTACAAGGTCTTTCCAATCTGCTTTGTTTGTTTTTCCAGACAGGGTTTCTCTGTGTAACCCTCACTGTTCTGCAACTCACTATGTAGACAGGGCAGGCTTTGAACTCAGAGATCTGCTCCCCTCTGCCTCTAGAGTGCCGGGATCAAAGGCATGTGCCATCACCTGGGAAAGGTCTTTCCAATCTTTCTGGTCTCACTTAAAAAGACCAATGAAACTGTTGTGTAATAGTAGTTGTATTCTGCACAAGTTTTAATGTTGGGAGCAAATCCAGGGCCTTGTCAGTGGCAGGCAAGAACTCCACCAGCCTTGGTTTTCTGAGATAGGGCTGTCCTCCTGTGGTCTGCTGGGAGGTGGGGACAGATCTTCTGCAGACTAGAGAAATGTTCACGCATTACATGAGCACGTGTAATGAGCATGTCTCCACTCTACTCTTTAGAGATCCCATCGTGTAGAAACTCAATGCGCTTCCCTAGTTGTCAAATCATGTGAAAACAGCTGACTCTCAACTCCCAACAGTTCCTCCCTTGGGTTCTATCTACTAGGTCTAAGGAGGAGGATCTCCCTATTAGACAAACTAGGAATCCTTGGGCCTGATACATCTAAGGAAACACAGTATCTAATACTTGAAAAAACAAAACATCCTTTTTGGCTGTGGATACTGGGAAAGGCAGAGGAGAGAAAGGACAAACATTCTGGAAATACCTGCTTTCAGTGCAGTGTTCATTGGTCAAATTATCCCAAGCAAAGCACTTCTGGTAAGATACCAACTTTTGCCGATAGTTAAATAAACATTAACTCAATAATAGTAAATATGCAGATTATGTAATTTTTTTTTTTTTTTTTTTGTGGAGTTGATCGAACCCAGGGCCTTGCGCTTGCTAGGCAAGCACTCTACCACTGAGCTAAATCCTCAACCCTGTAAAATATTTTTTGATTCATACAAGTCAAGCAGCATGATATACACAAATCAGACTGAAGCAGAACAGGACGTGTGCTTGAAGTGGGGTGGAAGCACACAGAAAAACCATACCTTTCCTTCCACTTGGCACAGAGCGGAGAACACTATATAACATTTCAAACTATTTTAGCTGGGAAAATGCAGCATTATTTTCCTGCAAGGGGTATTACTCTTTATTGGAACATAGGAATACTTTTAACCTCATGTCATACAACATATGGTACTTCTCAGATTTCATATAAAATTTTAATTTACCTAGGATGTCAGTTTACCCACATGTTCAGACTCACAAAACTCCACACCAATGCATGCAGTGACGAGCTTGCAAAGGTTGAGGAGTCACTTCGAATGAAAGCAGGATGACAGACATCTTCAGGAACGAAGTCTCAGTGTAACTTGACTGGTTCACAGGAACACACGGTACATTTGCCTTTATAAGTGACATGGTAAGTCAGGCACGCACCCGCCTCGTTAGAAAATGACTTCCAAACTACCCCACATCCTACAACTACTCTCTAAGGAGATGGCTTCACAACCACCTTCTGCAGGCTAGGTCCTCTTCCATGCAACAGTAAGATACTGTGTAAACAAATGTTTAAGCTAAAAATTCCTCCTCAATATGCTTTGCTCTTAGATTTACTTCTGTATAATGGCCTTAAAGTGGTCTATTAGACAGTAACTAGAAGACATATTGTACTTTCTGACTGAAAGCCAATAATACTCATGAATTTTTTAGTGAAAGACACTTTGAGATGCCATTGGGAAGACGGTAATAAACACATTAGGCTGCACACGGGAGGTAGCTCTTCAGCGTACACCATAATAAACAAATGAATGGCTTGACTCATATTTACTGGCGACACAAATATTTCGGTATGACATTTCCATTGTCTACATCTTTCATAAAGGGAGGGGAAAAGAAATCTTCCCTAGGTTTCACTGACAAAATTGATTGAAGAATATGTAATGCGGGGGGGGGGGGGGGATGGGAGTGGGGGTATCCAGTGTGACATCAGTGTCAGTTTTTGCTGAGTCCTCAGTTTAAGTTCCTCAGTGCAGGCAGTCATTGGGCTCCCTGAATCCAGCAGGTCAGGGGACCTAAAACAGCTAGAAATAGCAAGATGAGGGTTTAATAAGGCTGCAGGTGAGAAAACAGGAAAGGGCATCATTCCCTGCGGCCCATAAGCCCTGTCTCCCCGACTTCAAGTGGGGTGCCTGTCTCCAGTTAACATTTTAGAAGCAAACTTGCTCTGGAAGCTTAAGTATGCACTCTGGAAAGACATCAGCAAACCAAGGCCCGAAGTGGAGGATTTGTTGGACTTTCAGAACTTGTCCAAGGTAAATTCAATTATCTTTCTTTACTCTTCACATCATTTACAATTTCTTTAGGGGACTTACAAGCCTTCCTAAGTTCTGTGAGAGATTGGCTACACTGACGAGGGAAGGCAGGCTGAAGCAATACTAAGAGCATTGTCCCTGAGCTGGATGGAGTTCCTCTCTCCTCCTACAACATGTTCTTTCTCCTTCTATCTTTCTGGTTGATACTCATTTAGGAGTGAGTGTGCAGGTGGCACAGAGATACTTTGTACACACACCTCTGTCTTAGTTAGGGTTTCTATTGTTGTGAAGAGACACCATGACCACGGCAACTGTTACAAAGGAAACATTAATTGGGGTGGCTTGCTTACAGTTTCAGAGGTTCAGTCCCTTAGGATCATGCCGTGAAGCATGGCGTGTGCAGGCAGACATGATGCTACAGCCGAGAGTGTTCCATCTTGCAGGCAACAGGAAGACAACCAACAGTCACATTGAGTGAAGCTCGAGCAAAAGACCTCAAAGTCCGTCCACAGCAACACACTTCCTCCAAGAAATGACAGGCCCTTTGGTGGCCATTTTCTTTCTTGTTTTCTTTTTTCTTTTTTTTTTCTTTTTCTTTTCTTTTTGTTTTTTGTTTGTTTGTTTGTTTGTTTGTTTGAGACAGGGTTTCTCTGTGTAGTATTGGTGCCTTTCCTGGATCTCACTCTGTTGACCAGGCTGGCCTCGAACTCACAAAGGTCTACCTGGCTCTGCCTCCCAAGTGCTGGGATTAAAGGTGTGCGTCACCACTGCCTGGCGGCCATTTTCTTTCAAACCATCACAACCTCATTTTGACTACTAATGCATTCTTGAGATGGATATATATATACACCTTGTAGGTCCATCTAACTTTTCAGATTTACTTCCAAAAGTGGTTACGCATGAAGTTCCCAAATAACAGGCTGGATTCGAACTGGGGTGTGATTCCAGCAACTAGCATTTATTTGAGCTTCTTTACTTTCTTCTCCTCTGTAAGCCCCTATGAGAACAGATGCTTACCACCACTTCACAGATGAAGAAACTGAGGCACAGGAGAGCTCATGCAGCCTGACCAAGGCACACAACAAGTTTTAGAGTTCAACAGTGAATCCAGTCAGGAGTGGTGGTACTAACTTTTAAACCCAGCACTCAGGAGGGAGAGGTAGGAGAACTCTGTGGGTTACCATGCCAACCAGGGCCACACATTGAGATCCTGTCTCAAACGGTAGGGGGGGGACAGGGGAGAAGGAGGGAGAAGGAGAGGGAGAGGGAGAGAAAATCCCATAGTTCCTCAGTTCTCATCATGTAATATGGGCACTAAAAGTATCCTGTTCAGGACATAATGATTTCATTGAAAAGAGAAATTTATAAACTTGAATATATTATAGATATTATTGTGTTTTAATCAAACTTAATAAAGAGTGACTTCATAATTTGATAGGACCTTTCTTTTTTCATTGTGTCAAAACCATACATACTTCAGAACTACCTAGTCAGTAAACACACCAAACCCCACCACTGTTCAAGACAGACAGGAAGCTAGAGCCAGCATCTGGAAGACTACAGTCTGTCCTCGAGACACGTCATGGCTGTGGAGCTCAAGAGAAGACAAGCACTGCTGTTCTTACTGCGTTCAGTATGAAGTTACCAAAGTAAGGAAGCCGCTAGGCATTCTCCCCAGCTCTCCACCAAGACAGCTCAGGTTCCTTCCAAACAGAGAGCGCTTTCCCTGTATAATCAGCAATAGTAACAGGCTGATGAAGAAGCCAGTTATCAAGGATAATTAGAGTGATACATGCCACTTTAACCACTGCACTCTAAGTATACAAGCTTGAATGTCAGTCTCTGCTGCTCTATCAGTGCTTCCCTGCATCAATCAAACCTATAGTCAAGAGGCTATGACTTCCAATTATTGTTCACTTACAAAGATTTAAGACCCCACCCCCAGCCCCCTGCCATGGCACCTCCCAGGTCTTACTATGTAGCCCTGGCCTTGAGATCATTATATCTGCCTGCCTCTGCCTCCTAAGTACTGGCCTTGAACTCAGTTCCCTCTGCTTCAGGCTCCATAGCACTGAATCCAGGCATCCATCTTTACACCCACCCAGCTTAGCCCTTAAAAGTGCTTCTTAGCTCTTTGCTTAAAAGAAAATCATTTTCTCAGTCTATTATAGATGTCTTACATGTTCCCATTTAGCATGAAATTTTGTCCATATGACTTCCTGTCTTAGTTTTAATTGAAACAAATACATGTTTTCAAAATCATATGCAATCAGGAACACAACATTTACTATATCTGCAATTACAGCTAACTGTAACAAGAATTTGGCTTTTGGTGGTCCCAAGACATCATCACTGGGAGCAGAGGAGAGGGTGTCCTAGAGTTGCCCCCAACTCAAAGGGTGGCTGGGATCCACAGCAGGGACCACAGGGCACAGAGGCCTCTGCTCTACTAATGCAATGGAGGTTAAGACATGCAGAGTTTACACTCGGCTGCCCCACGGTATCACTGAAACGTTTGCGTGGTTCTAGGTGGAGAGAAGGGACAAACAGCCCATGTCCACAGCTCTCATTGTACCAGAGGGGGTGAAGGAGGGGGTGGACAGGCTGTAATGGAGGAAGAGTGGAGGGGACTGGGAGTCCTGATGGACAGCACAGCACCGGGGCTTTCTGGAAGAACACTAAACTGGGGAGCAGAATTTCTTACACAATTGTTAAATCCTGTATTACGCTGTGGCTCAGAGCGCACCCCACCTGTTTGTCCTGCTTTCAAATCCCTAAATACCATGGCTTCATGACTTGGGAAGTTACGCAATTAGACTCTTTGAACCTTAGCCTCTTCGTTTAGGTAATACAGACATTCTCTGCTTGGTCAGGGTATGAGATGGAAAGAGGTGTGATACCCTGGGAGGGTTTTCTTAATAAATATAAAACATTGGAATTTAATAGCATGCAAATATTTATGAAATTGTCCATGGTGTTAGTAAAGATAGTTGGAGAAGAAAATTAATTTATAGTAAGAAATAAGAAAAGTTACTCCAATATTAGCTATCAAATTTTTTTGATGGGACTATGGATATAATTTAATTTTTATATTTTAAAGTTTATTCTCATTACTACAAGTTCAAAATTAAAAAAAAAAAAAGGAAGAACCAGTGAGATGGCTCGAAAAGTGAGGTGCTTGTCATACAGGCCTGTCAACCTCACTTGGACTCCCAGAACCCATGTGCACGAGAGTGGAAGGAGAGAACCAACTTGTATGGTTGGCTTTACTGTCAGCTTACCCCAAATGAAAGTCATCTATCTGAGCAGGGAGACTCCTAGTCCTCTGACCTCCACATGCATACATACTGTGGCATGCATGCACATATATACATATGTGTGTGTGTGTATATCTAGCTATCAGTCACTCATATATTCTCTCTGTCTCTCTCTCTCTGTCTCTGTCTCTCACTCACTCACTATAAGCAAGCCCCAACTAAACGCTTTATCTTATAGGGGTTGCCTTGGCTGTGGTGTCTCTTCACGGCAATACAACAGTAACTAAAGCACATGTCCTTCTCTGCATCAGGGTCTAGGGCACCTGCCTGGCACCTCCCCTAACGACAGCCCTGCTGGGCCACAGATGGACCCACATTACTGCCTCTACCCCATTTCCCTCCACTCCATCAAAACTCATTCATCTCCAATTCCTCTGCCTGGTTCTTCACCTCGAATCAAACAAGAAAAGAAAGAATTCGAGCATGCTATAGGGAAGGCAGAGGACCCACGAAAACAAATGCTCTTTCCTTCCCAGTAAAACTTGTGCAAGAATCAAAACAGATTTCCAATTCTTTCTCCCTGTCCACCACCCTTTCCTACAAGAGTAAAATGAACAGAGCCCCCACCTCAAAAAAAAAAAAAAATCAAAAAAACCCATGACAAACAAAAATCAACAACAAAAAGCCCAATGCTTTATGAGGTCCCTCCACTCATTTTCTCTGGAAAAAAAAAAAAAATTTAAAAATTCCTAACAACTTTCTTCTCACTGTATCATCACAACAAACCTCAACAGCACTTACAAGGCAATGAGTGCCATTAAAAAGGAAAAAGGCACGGGGCCTGGTAGCAGCATTTGCATCCCAGAGGCTGAGGCAGGAGAGTCAAGGGTTTGGAGTCAGTCTGGACTATGACTAAACTAATCAGTAACACAAATAAGGCAATTCTGGATCAGCAGCACAGCCCTCCCCCACCCCACCCAATACAGGAATAATGTTTACTTTCAAATAACACAAACCTAGAGAAGGGCTAACCAAGAAGTAACACAATTTAACACTTATCCATAAAATACATAACTTCAAAGAATTTTCAATTTATCTCAACAACAAAAATTATGAGTAAAAAAGCTGAATTGGATCATTTTTATGTCCTTCAAATAATGAACTGTGGTATTACCCAAACTAAACACACTAGGAGGTGGCACAGTGGTAGATCCCTTGCCCAGCACACATGATGCCTTTGCTTCAATCCCCAGTCAGCCCCCACAGCAAATTAACCACGCTGTAAGATTTTTTGAGCATTTTCAGTTCCAGTTTCAAACCTGGGACACACACAGGTGTCAGCAGATGCATGCTTTCTCTGCTGTAACTGGACTGCAACACAGCCTCTAGTTGTAGGAAGCATGAACAGCACAGGGTTCACAGCTCCGGGGGGTACTGTGCTTTACAGAATAAAGCCACAACTGGACTCAGGAACAACAGTCTCTAATTACCTGTGGTAGTAAAGTTCAACTCAAACCCAAACGAACTCAAACATGCTACAAACGACAAACTGATAGAGAGAGTAGTCTGGAATTAAGAAGATGAAAACAAACTCGTCCTGTTTTACATACTACTCACAGCTTTTTGATGACGATAAGGTATTTTTGCACCAAGAGACTAAGAAACCACTTTCTGTAAAAGCCACACCTATGGATAACGATCTATAAGGCTGATGCATCTTATTTAGCCACATCTGGCAAGTACCAAGCATGTAATGAACCTTGAAAAGACTTAAGATAATTGTGCGACACCACAGAAACAGCTAATAATATTACATTTCTTCTGCCTGATACAAAAATCAAAGGGAGCATGATTCATTCTGCTGAAATTCAAAGCTCGCTTCCAGTTGGGCTAGGCAATGTGGAGAGGGCTAAACTCTCAGAGACAGTGTGACATACTATGAACGATTTTAGTTTGGTGTTTTCTTCTAAGCCAACGACTTCTACATTTGGACAATTAAGTCTCAGAAGACTAGATTATCATTCAAACAAAACAACAAGCTTCACTGTGATATTAAACACTGAACCAGTGGACGGGCTTTTAACCTAAAATCGGTTTCCATTTCTTGCCTTCTAATGCTTAGTTCAACTGTTCTGATCACTGAGCAACACCATTGCCACCTTGAAGGAACTGTCCTGGAAGAACTGGAACTTGTCAGGGAGAGGAAGATGGACGAGGAGCACACAAGCCACATACAGGGCTGAGGGCAGCATCCCTCCCTGCACCTATGAGGGAAAGGGGCCTCCTGGGCCTACAAGACTCAGTTGGAATGGGTTTTGGGGAGCAGATGGGATTCTCCAGGAGAGGCTAGGGGCTGCTGGGCTCCAAGGAAAAGTGAGGCCATCTGAAGAAGCCATGGATGGTGTCTGGGTAGGGCAGGGGCCTGAGCACCCCTGGGAAAGGTGAGCTGGCTCCAGGCTAGATTTCTCATGACAAACTACAGAGGGAATAGGCTTCCGGTGGCCTGCCATACCTTTGCTGAGGCTGAAGAACCTAAACTTCAGAGAGCTTCCTGACCTATCAACGATCCCTAGATCTAACTAATGTAGAGCCTTCCTCTGTGAGGGAGAAAGCAGAGAGAGAAGGCAGGGGCATCATATTCATTCAGTCCTTTAGCTTACTAGATAGTGAAGTGTCATAGCAGAGCCCCACCGAGTAGTTCTTGTTAATGAAACACGGCAAGATATGAGGTACAGGTCAGGGTGCTGGGGATGCCACAGAGCCTGGTGGTAGTATGGTTGATGGTCCTGGCACAGTGGAGGGGGCTGAAGTCAAGCTAACAGGACAAAATACCCAGCATCAGCAAACCTACAGAAGCAGAAAGAGGATGCCTGGCTGGTGGGGACTCGAAGGGAAATGGAGCGTGACTGCTAATGAGATCAGGGTTGCTTTCTGCATTGATGAGATGGATGCCCAAAACTGGACAAGGGCCAGGCAGTGGTGGCGCACGCCTTTAATCACAGCACTGGGGAGGCAGAGCCAGGCGGATCTCTTACGATTTCAAGGCCAGCCTGTGCCACAGAGCAAGTTCCAGGAAAGCTAGGGCTAAACAAAGAAATCCTGTCTCAACCCCTGCCCCCCAAAAATCCAAAACTGGACAAGGGTGATGGCTGTACAATTTGAAAGAAGATGGAATGCTTCTAAACTCTATACTTGAAGAGGCTGAATTTTATGGTATGTGAGTCCAAGTTTTAAAAACCCATTATTCAAAACAAACAACAAAAAACCCTCAGAAAACAATAACCTCCATAAGCTATTAAGTTTGAATGTGGCAACATGGTAAAGCTGTGTCAAAGAGAAACAGGCATTGTGCAGGGTCTGGGAGCATGCTAGGATTATTGTAAGTGGGAAGGTCTTAAGAAATTCCCATTGAAATGTACAGTCTATTCTTTCCCTGAGACTTGAGCAAGGATTTATATATTTTTTTTACTCAATAAACTACATGTTCCTGGTAGAGTTTAGCAAATTTAAGTATTAAAGAATAAGATAGCACACATGCTCACCACTAACTTTGAGATCCCACTTAGTGTTTAAAATGCATGTGCATGCACAGGATCATCTAATTTTACATTTGTTCTTTTTTCTTAATATAAGCTACTAAATGTTCTATGTCAATGCCTGTATGAGAATAACTTTTTTTCTTGGTTGTTTGAGGCAGGGTTTCACTGTGTAGCCCCCTGGCTGTCCTGGAATTCACTTTATAGACCAGACTGGTCTCAAACTCAGATACACCTGTCTCTGCCTCCTGAGTGCTGGGGCTAAAAGTGTGAGCTGCCACCACCACCAGGATAGAGCTTAACTTTTAATGGTTCTATAATATGTCATTATGAGTAAATCATAAATATTTAACCATTTTCCATTTTCCTTATGAGTAACAGTACAGTGAGTTCATTTTATGTAACTCAGTCCACATCTGTATCTTTCACCAGTAACCAGTGTCTCTGAGGCATTTACAGTCCTTTATTTTCACATAATAGAGGAACGTTGACCACAGGAATATTATAGCTGTAGTAAGTAGAAGTCAGCTAGATATCATATGCTACTGTGGAGATGAAAGCAAGATGGCAGTCTGGCACTGGAGAGATGATCCAAAGGTTAACAGCACTTGCTGCTCCTCCAGGACCCAGGTTCAGTTCTCAGCACCGGACTACATGGTGGCTCACAGACATCCTTAACTCCAGTTCCAGGGGATCCAATGCCCTCTTCTGACCTCTGTGGACACCAGGCATGTGTATGGCGCGCGCGCGCGCACGCGCGCGCGCGCGCGCACACACACACACACACACACACACACACACACACACACACACACACAAAGTAAATCTTAAAAACTAGTTTCCTAGAGGTTCTCAAACCTGGACACTAAGGTAACCATCAGAGGAACTTCAACACAATACAGACTTCCTGGCTCCACTCCAGACCAATTACAAGAGAATGCCTGGGGTGAGGACCAGGGATCAGAAAGACGTAACAATGACTAGCACTACTGAGCAAGACAATAATGGGAGTGAAGAGTTAAGGCCAGTGCAATAATAATACTCTGTGTCAATCAAATACCGGTTCATTTTGGCTCTCCTGACAGGCTACTTCTCCTCAACCGTTATTTCCAGCTTTCACTACTCCAGGAAATGCAGCATTCCTCAGTCTCTGCTGTGTCTTCTTAGGAAGATATTCATCATGGTCCTCAACATTCCCAGTATCTCAGAGGACACCTGACGACTTCTCCAATGCAATCCAAACCCACTTCTCCTTCCCATCCTCATGTTCTCAGAGACCTCACTGTAAAATCGGGAGGGGGAACATTTTCTACCTGTTCCTCTTAACCTGTATGCCAGACACACTCAGGCCATTTCCCCTATCCTTGAAAAGAAAAAAAGTTCCATGAGTCTGAATCCCTCTCTAGGTACTACCAACTCATGCTCCCGCTTTTCCTTCACATTTACATCTGCCCAAAGCCAAGGTTACAACTCTCCTCTCCTCAAGTCTGGGGCCATCGACTTGTGCTTGAGCGTTCCTCTCCCTTGCCTGCCCTCAACATAATACCTGGAAGACAGCTTATTTTGTAGCACCTCCAGCAGGGATCTACAGAAGTGCTCTGTAATCAAATTCGGTGTTATCTCGGCAAAGAAATACATGAATATTCACTCCAAGCAGGACAAATGGAGATATAAATCATCTCATACTCATTTAGGTCAGACTTTATGACAAAAAAAATTAGAAAATCTTTCCATTTTCAGAATTTGTTGCATTCTGAGACCCAAATAAGCTGACCTTTCTTCCATCAATCCTTCCTCTCCGGTCACCCATTGATTACCAGGGTTGATCTGGCTGGTTAGGCAGGTGCCCCCTTCCTCTCTCCTCGTTCCATATGCATCGTTCCTTATGGACACTGGGTAAAAGACGGTGACCTTCCCCAAACAAAGGAGGACCAATCTTCAGTCAAGGGTGTATCAGCTGAGCGGCTGGCTAGAACCTAGCCTAGAAACAAGCTCTAAGATGCCAAACTCATAGACATTTGGACTTTTAGTGTTAAGCTCTTCTATTATAGTGTAATATTCATAATTACATTCCCTAAGCCCCCAGGAGCTCTCCTAGATTTCTCTCCTCTTGCACCTAATATATTAAAAAAGTGTTTTCAGCCTATTTGGCTATACAATCACTGCCCTACCTAACTCCACAGCATTTCCATCTTCAGAAAGAAAATCCATACGTAACTTGCAGCTACTTTTTGCCCCCTACTCAATCCAGCTACTGGCAGCCAATGATAGGCCTTCTGTCTCCAGTGATCTGCTCAGTGTGGACATCTTAAATAAATGCGGTCACACTGCACGTGGACCTCTGTGTCACATTCATTTTCATTGGTACCATACTTTCAAGGTTCAGCAGCACTACAAAACGCATCAGGGATAGATCCTGGCCTGGTTCTGTTTGGGAGTACTATGAATAATGTTCCCCCCAGTTCTCCTGGATGTATAGTGGAGGAAGAAGTTAGTGCATCATGCTGGGAGCACATGTTCAAGAGTTCCTGAAGATGTATTAAACAGATGCTCAAGTGACTACTTGAGTTTTCAGCTGGCAACTCAGTAACATTCCGGGGTCAGCACTCCTTTGCCAACTGTTGTTTTCCATGTCTTTCAATATTACAGCCAAGCTACTGGGCTGGAAGTATAGCTCAGTATACCTTTGACTGAAATTCCCGGAGCCACTTAGTGCTACTGAGAGTGTTTTCATGTGATAATTTGGCTATTTACGTATCTTCTTTGGAGATGTATCTTTTGGAATCATTGGCTCATCTTAAAAATTATGTCCTATGGCTAGAAACATATCTCACGAGGCTTTGATACCCAACATTCAAAAAAAATTATTAATTAATTTAAAAAGATTCCCTAGTGAGTTGGTGTTGCTTTTAGGTTTATGTACATCTCTGAGAAACTAATCAAAGCTGTAAAGTAAAAGCATAAATATGCAAAATAAGACAAATTCTCCTAAAAAGTCACTGACTCACTATTCTATTTCTGAGCCCTGCAGATTTAAGGATCCTTGTTTTACAGCAAAGTTTTTTTTGGCTATGGTTGCATATTTGTAAGTCACTAGGGGAACATTTAGGACCTATGATCCAACAATCTCACTTCTAAGAGCCATGCCCCCAAAGAACCAAAGCAGGATCTTGACAATATATACACCACAACCAAAGCAGCATTGGCAGTAGCCAAATGGTGGTAACAACTCAAATGTCCACCAGCAAATGAATGATTCAGAGAATGTACAGATGCACACGACGGTTGTGCAACCTTAAAAAGGAATGGAGCGCTGGTACAGCCTTAGACACGGATGGACCACAGAATCTGCAGCAGCCAATGAGCGAAGGCGGAGAAGCACTGACTACAGCTCCACCCATGCCAGGAGATTAGCGCAGCCACATGAAGACAGACCAGAGAGGAGAAGCGGGCATCAGCACTTGGGAGAGGAGGGGAGTGACTGATGTGTGCAGCTTCTGCTTGGGATGATGTAATTCTGGAAATGAACACTAACAATGACTGCACAACCCTGTGGGTGTATTAATGTCACTGAATCACTCACTTAAAAAGAGGTGAAATAATTGATTTTATGTTACACGTGACTTGCTGCAACAAAATACTAAAACAAGACAATGCTAAAGTTTACAGAGATGAACATAACAAGGGCACTTCTAGAGCTAAGCAACCAGAGATTATAGAAGTACAGTGTAGCCACCACTATTTTTCTTCAAGCTTTCCAGGTAATGTGGGTGGCATCTTTGGTGGCACAATCTATTCCTATGGTTTCATCCAAATCTTTCTTCCAACCTTACCCCTCAAACCTTTCACCACAAAATGTCTCCTCAGTAACAGAACTCACCCTTTTCTTGTCCCCAGTCCGAGAATGATGTTGGCCTAAACATCCACCATAGACTCCTGCAATCTAACAATTGTCAATATGGCGACTCTGTCACAGCTTCTCTCTCAGGACTTCATCATCCTTCTTACCCAGAGTACCCAACGTAAGTTCCCGTGCAGTCAGATGACTTGTGCCATCCTGGAATACATGGCAAGGCACCTCATGGCCTAGCTCTTGCCTGTGTCTCTAGGTATCTTAGTTAGAGTTTCTATGGTGTGATGAAACACCATGACCAAAAGCTGCTTGGGGAGGGGAGTTCTCCCACCCCCATGCTCACAGTTCCATATAGACAGTTCATCATCAAAAGCAGCAAGGGCAGGAACCTGAACTGAAGGCAGGAACCTGGAGGCAGGAGCTGAGGCAGAGGCCAGAGGAGTGCTGCTCTCTGGCTTGCTTCCCATGGCTTATTCAGCCTGCTTTCTTATGGAACCCAGGACCACCTGCCCAGGGATAGCAACACCCACAGTAGGCTAGGCCCTCCCCATCAATTATCAATTAACAAAATGCCCTTCATGATCTTGATGTCTCTCGAATGCAGTATCTCTCCTCTCTCTCATCAATTGGATTCCCTAACCCTAACCCTGGTGCCTGGCCGTGAATCTCTGTATCTGCCTCCATCTGTCACTGGACAAAGGCTCTATGATGACAGCTAGGTTATTTGCTAGGCTGGTCATCACAGCAGAATGGTCCAGGCACCCTCTGGACCACTGCCAGCAGACCAAGATGGGGTCAACCTTGTGGATTCCTGAGAGCCTCCCCAGCACCCTGCCTCTTGCTATTCCCATGATATCCCTCATCTATCATGATATCTTCCTCCCTGCCCTCCCACTCTGTCCCTGTTCCAGCTTGACCCTCCCCATTTCCCTATGTTCTCATCTCCCACTCCTCACCCTCTGCCACCCCACACCCAGTCCACTCATGTAGATCTCATCTACTTTTCCTTTACTGGGTCATCCATGTGTCCCTCTTAGGGTCTTTTCCTGTTAGCTAGCCTCTCTGGAGTTGAAGTGCATCCGCCATATAGGGAACTGACTGTTTTGCTTGGAGCCCCTGCGGTTAGACTCTGTCGTCCTGGCTTAACTGTGTGTCACCCAGGCAGGGATTGATTCCCTGTCTAGGCAGCTAGCCTCCTACTGGTGACACTTTGCACAGCCTTGGTGCAGTGGGAAGGGGCTTGGACCTGCCTGGGCTCAGTGTGCTGGGCTCTGCCAACTCCCCATGGGAGACATCAATTTGGGGGATGTGGGGATGCAGAGTAGCTTGGGAAAGAGGGCTGAGGGTGGGAGGAGGGAGGGGGTGTGTGTCAGTGGATAGCATGTTTAATAAAGAAAAATGAAGAAGAAAAAAAAAGAATACATTAAAAAACCTGAAAGAGCTATATGGCGCCACCAGAACCCAGTGGGGGAAAAAGAAAGAGAGAAAATGCCCTCATAGGCTTGTCCACAGGCTGATCTTGTGAAGACATTGTCTCAATTGAGGCTCTTCCTCTCAAGATTCTGTGTCAAGTTGTTGTAAACTATCCAGCACACTGGGCTTATTTGTTTTTCTTTTTTTCTTCCTGTTTGCCTCAGGACTGAAAAGTACATAGGGCTCTCCACCTTCTTTTGGCTGATCTTTGTATGAAACCAGCCTAGTATGTCCCGCGTCAACCCATTCTCACCCCTCCTTTAAGACCTGGCTCAGAGCCCTCCTGTCCACCAAGAGCGTGTGAGTGACACATGCACCATTACTCTCTCCTGCATCTTTGTCACTGCCACATTATAAGGACCTTCAAGGCAGAAAACTACCTATTGTTCTTTCTTTTCTATCTTAGGCCCTTACCAGCATGTTTGACACAAAGATACTTAATGTTCAGGATCGCTTCACAAACACCAAAGCATTTAAAGCTACTTAGCCCCAAACAGGTAAGATCATTGAACTTTTTCTAAGTTTTAGAAGTCCATCTGTATTTTTAAATTGGACACCACAATTAACCCTATGAGGTAATTATCAACATGGTTCTCTGAAGCTCAGAAAAGTGACATAACACATCGAAGGTCAGCCAAAGGCAACAGGAAGTAGAGGGTCTTCCTGCAATGTCCCGCTTGGGGCGTGCGCCCACCACTGCCAGCACACTGTGACTGCTCTCTGCCTTCCTAGTGTGCTCAGCATTTAAGAGCACTGGCTGTTCTTCCAGAAGACCTGGGTTTGATTCCCAGCATCCACATGCAGCTCACAACCATTGGTAACTCCAGTTCCAGGGAATGATACCCTCTTCTGGCCTCTGCAGGTACCAGGCATTCACATGACACACAGACATATATGCAAGCAAGCAAAATGTCCATGCACATTTAAAGAAAAAAAAAAAGACAATGAGAATGTGATAATCTGGGGCTGGAGAGATGGTTCAGTGGTTAAGAGTTACTTATCTAGTAGAGAACCCCAGTTCAGTTCCCCGTACCCACTTTAGCAGGCTTACAACTACCTGTCACTCCAGTTGCTAGAGAGTTGACACGTTTCAGATAACTGTGGGCTTTGAAGTAGTGACTGGCTTGTATTAATGGGTAACTGAAATGCCTTTGAGAAAGGAACTTACCCTTGTAGCTTCAGTTTCTATGTCTGTAAGATTTGGAAACAACATTCACTGCACAGTGTGTATGAAAATTAAATGAGATGAAAGTGGGTTGGTGTACAGTCTGGCATATAGAAAGTGTTGTGCACAAATTAGCCGCCGTCACTATTGTGGTTATTATTGAAATACTGGGCCCATGGCAAGCATCCATCTAAACAGAGACACCGCCTTCTTCCCTCTTACATGATAAAACACGTATCCTTTCCATCTATCTAGTGCCTTCTCCTTTCATAGTTGCTGTTTTGTGTTGGTACTGAGTTGGGCAGCATTCCTAAGCACAGGAGGGCTGTCATAAGCCCTAAGGGAAGACAGATGTTAGCCTTGTTCAGCTGGGAGTTCCAGGCCAGTAGACATAAGCTCACTGTTACCTAGAGAGATGCAACTCAGGGTTAGGCCTGAGGTACTTGGCCTGTACGGTGTACCATGACAGAGGCTCTCTGTCAGTTTTTGCTAGGATGTAATAGAATGGATCTGCTGCCAATGACAAGAACAGACTGTTGTAAACTAAAGGTATAGAGAGATGAGAAGAAGGTTTGGGGTCCTACGGTCACTTGTCTGTCCCTACTAGATGCCTGGTGTCTGCAGAAATGTAGCCCCAGTAAAAGCACTGTTCAACCTCTGTCCTTTCAGCAATGAGCAGCACTAGCAAAATAAAGGCCCTGAGAGCCACAAGCACCCAGGGGCCTGCTAAAAGTCAAAAGAAACGGGAAAGTGAACCCATCACTTTGTTTGACTGAATGCAATGTGGGCAGTCAATAGATGGACACCTCAGTGTACAATCAATGTTCTATAATCTGGCTGTGATAACACTCATCCTGGAACCAGTCACATTTCAAATGCCACTGCACAGGGCCTGGGATTGCCAGGCAGCACCCGGAGAAGCCGCTCCTTCCTTCTCAGCTTCACATTCCCACAAGAGGCAGTCACTCTTCTGTCCTCATGGAGCACCCGACAACACTTTACAGCAAACTGTTGCTCAATCAGTTAGAGGATTTGAGAATGGACGCAACAGTGGTTGTTTCTGCATTTGGGAAATAAGCCAACATACTGAAGGCCCTGAGAGAGGACAAGTGGTGAAGTTACTTTCCCCATCATTCCCAGAACTTAGAGGGATAACACGGGCTACCCAGCAAGGATGACATGGCCAGGAAGAGAATGCACAGCTGCTGATGTCTGAACACACTCCACGCCACACGGCGGATAGGAATTCCTAGTGTCACGTCTCAACAACAATAAAGGCAGAACAATCTGCCTGTGGTGTGGAGAGGTACACTCTTCGGAAAGTGGATAAAGGTTTTGGGGTAGACGGAATCCTTGTGACTTTATAGGAAGGAAAGGGACCAGACACACACAGACATAACACATGCTCTGTACTATCATGTGACTCTAAAACCACTGACTTAAATTTTGTATCTTCTAAATTAGGAGCCAAAATAAAGCTCTTTTCTTTACAAAGCTAACTTGACTTCAGCATTTTGTCAAAGCCATGAGAAAGTGACTAATAAAACTATAGACCATTAAAAGTGTGACAAAGTGTATGAGAACCCCATCTGAAAGTCTACGCAGACAGAACTCATCTCCAGGGAATCCGCATGGATGTAAAAGGACTTACAACAAATCTTAATAAGTGGTTTGCATTCCAGAGTGTTCCCATTGTCAGAAAGCAAGCTGTTTCACGTGGCTCCTCTGTGGTTTGTACCTGAATCAAACAGCGCTGCAGTGGGTGGGTGGAGGACCTTGAGAACAAGCAGAGGACGAGAACACAGGTACAAACCTCCGTCAGACCCCACACATCCAGGGCTTCCCCACCTGTCAATCTCCTGGCAAGTCAATCCATGTCTCTAGCATCCGCGCCAGCCCACAGGGCCACTCCGTCAGACTGCCCACCTCTGACATTCTGCACGAGCTGTGAAGTCACCTCCATGAGCAAATGGTTCTTTTCAATGTAGACTAAACATCCTTTCTGAAACGCTTCCCTCTTGATATATGTGAAGTAAGGCAGAAGTCAAGTTCACTGAGTGCACAAACATGTCAAACAGAACTCCTTCCCCAGGGCACCCGGCCCTCTCCTGGTCCCTGTGTTCTTCCTGCCCTTATTGATCTGGAACAAGCCATCTACACCACCTGACCTCCAGTAGACAGCAACTTAAGATCAGAGATGCTGGAGTCAAATAATTGGGGTGTAAATCCTCTTACCTATGTTTGTTCAACTGTAAGACAGGCATGGGACAGTAATGTGAGGACTGAGCCAATGGACACCTTGGTTCAAGGACAGTTAAATTTGAAGCCAGGGAAGCTCCATAGTGAATAGTGCTTGGCCAATGTATTCTTTCTCCTCATAAATGAAAAAAAAGAAAGCCTATAAAACATTATTTTTAAAAGCATTCATAAAAATGACATAATGGGTATTTTCAATATATAAAAAAATGAAAGCAAAATTGGAAAAGGCCAGTTAATAAACATTATTTCAAAAGTTCTTGCTATCTGAAGTCTCGGTACAAGATTTATCATTCATTTCAGCTAAATTCTAATGATTTTTGGTACACATTTGACCAGAAGCCTTATGGCATCCTTTCACCAGCCCTTATGCTAGCCAATTAATTTACCACTCTGAGCTGGCATCTAAGATGATGAAACTAAGCACCTAGCTTTTAGCTCTACGTAACATTCAATTGCATCAACTGTTCCAGTAAGAAATACTTCATTAAAAGTCAAGTATAGAATTTAGTTGTTTCATACAAAATCACTGATAAAACACAAAAAGTAAGGACTTAGTTCCTTTTTAACAATTAAAACTCACCACACACTGTTTCTGCTATAATGTTGTTGATTAAGCTCTACAAGCTGGAAACATGAGAAACCAGCGGCTAGCTCCCGTCGAGGACAGACCATCACATCAGTGAGCAACAGGTAAGCCCTTGCTCCTGAGCCTGAACAGTGTTCTCAATCCTGAAAACTAACTGCCTTGAGAAAATATGCTGGCTGCGACTCCTGCACTTGATGAATTTTATATTCCCGGGCTTCCTGCAAGTTAAGT
>NC_050444.1:35824262-35864262 GCF_903995425.1 Onychomys torridus | reverse complement strand
GATCACATACAGTACTCCCATGGAGCACCCTCTCCAGGGCTTTGAAGTACTGATCACATACAGTACTCCCGTGGAGTGCCCTCTCCAGGGCTTTGAAGTACTGATCACATACAGTACTCCCGTGGAGCGCCCTCTCCAGGGCTTTGAAGTACTGATCACATACAGTACTCCCGTGGAGCGCCCTCTCCAGGGCTTTGAAGTACTGATCACATACAGTACTCCCATGGAGCACCCTCTCCAGGGCTTTGAAGTACTGATCACATACAGTACTCCCGTGGAGCGCCCTCTCCAGGGCTTTGAAGTACTGATCACATACAGTACTCCCGTGGAGCACCCCTCTCCAGGGCTTTGAAGTACTGATCACATACAGTACTCCCGTGGAGCGCCCTCTCCAGGGCTTTGAAGTACTGATCACATACAGTACTCCTGTGGAGCACCCTCTCCAGGGCTTTGAAGTACTGATCACATACAGTACTCCCGTGGAGCGCCCTCTCCAGGGCTTTGAAGTACTGATCACATACAGTACTCCCGTGGAGCACCCCTCTCCAGGGCTTTGAAGTACTGATCACATACAGTACTCCCGTGGAGCGCCCTCTCCAGGGCTTTGAAGTACTGATCACATACAGTACTCCTGTGGAGCACCCTCTCCAGGGCTTTGAAGTACTGATCACATACAGTACTCCCGTGGAGCGCCCTCTCAGTCTTGTGGGGTTCGCAGTGCTTCAGGCCCTCCTGCGTGATGATGGTATAATTCTCTTCATATACTCCCTGCACAGCTTGTTAGGCAGCCATTCACATTTGATTACTTTGCTTTTGGTAACATATTGTGGTTTTTCCCTATACTTCATTTTTAACAGTCTAATAGTGGTTTAAAAGAAAGTTATTGATTTTTACATAAAATTTGTAAGTAATTATTAGTTCACTTTCTTTCTTTTTTATTATAAAACCATGTGGTCTCCTTTAAGTAGAGTTTTGTGAGCTCTATATTAAGGATAGGAGACTTAAAATATATTTTTCAAATGTGAGTTGTTATTAGTATTAGTGTAGATTAAAAGTTTTCTGTGAATATCCTATTCTATTTATTTGTTTGTTTGTTTGTTTATTTATTTATTTATTTTTCTTAAGACAGAATCTCACATATCCCAGGCTGGCCCAGAATCTGCCATTTTGCTACAAACATTTCAGGTTGGTCCTGAACCCTTTCCTATTTTCGAAACAGGGACTCATTATATACTCTGGCAGGCACTCACAATGTAGATCAGGCTAGCCCTGCTCCCACAGAGCTCCACCTGCTTCTGCCTGCTAAGTGCTGCATTGATAGGCATGTGCTTTCTCCCCCATTTTGTGCACTGCCAGGGCTCAAACCCAGGGCTTTGTGCATGATAGACAAGTCCTTTCCCAGCAGAGCTACACTCGTAACCCCGGTTCTGTCTTTTCAATTACTAAAAATTTCATTTTCAGAATTTATCTGTGGCCTTAATATCTGACCATTTGTCAGAAACTGTCCTCTGGACATTTATAAAGTAAATCTGTGTCTCAGGTTTGCAGGAGCATTTTTTATCTCTGCTGCCTTAGTTCCTAAGGATTTTATGGAGACCCTGTCTGTCTCACTCATTTTTCTGTTGCTGTGGAGAGACATCATGACCCCAGGAACTCCTTGAAAGGAAAGCATTTCATGGGGGGCTAGCTTATAGTTTAAGAGACTTAGTCCATTGTTGTCACAGTAGGGAACATGGTGCCATGCAGGCAGGTCTTGGAGCTGTAACTGAAAACTACATCCTGATCTGTGGGCCAAGGGGAGACTGGGCCCAGTGTGGACTTTTAAAACCACCCCCAATGACACCCTTCCTCCAACAAGGTCACACCTCCCAATTCTAGTAACCTTCTGAAACAGTGCCACGCCCTGATAACTAAGCATTCAAATACAGGAGCCTATGGGGGCCAATCCTACTCAAATCATCACACATCATGCACATCATATATCAATTGTATTTCTTTTTCTTTTTTTCTTTTTTTTTTTTTTTGGTTTTTCGAGGCAGGGTTTCTGTGTAGCTTTTGAGCCTGTCCTGGACTAGCTCTGTAGACCAGGCTGGCCTCGAACTCACAGAGATCCGCCTGCCTCTGCCTCCCGAGTGCTGGGATTACAGGCGTGCGCCACCTCCGCCCAGCTTAATTGTATTTCTATTAGCATTTATTTTGTCTCAAAGGTTTTTGCTTTATGTATTTTGGCACTGTCAGTTGATGAATATCCACTCATCAAATATTAAATAGTATAATAATAAAAAATATTCAATATTAAGAATTCTCATTGATTATACCTGTGAGATAGTTAACTGATCTTTATTGTGTGGGTTGGAAAAGCAAATAAAACAATGTAAAGGAAGTGCTTGGATTTGTGTCAGGTACATAATTAGTGACTGGGAAGTGATGACCGGCATCGTTTTTTAATTTCTTTTAGCTTTTTCCTTTCATTTTGTTTGAGGCATGCTCTTTTATAGATAGCAAGTCATCAAATCTTGGTTTAAAGTTGTGTGTGTGTGTGTGTGTGTGCGTGTGTGTGTGTGTGTGTGTGCGCGCGCGCGCACGCGCGCGCGCACAGGCATGCAGGCCACAAGTCAAGGTCAGATGTCTTGCTCTATCACTTGCTACCTTATTTGGGGACTGTGTCTCTCTCCGAGCCCGGAGCTTGATATTTGGCCAGGCTGGCCAGCGAGCCTCTGGGGCTGGTATGTCTCCACCCCTTACTTTCCATGCTGCTGGCCTACCTTTTATATGTGGGTGCCTGTGCAGCACACTCAACCCACCAAACTGGATTCCCAGGCCCTAGACATGTCTCAGTGTCTACAGAAACACTGTGTCTGTCAAATACAGGTGTAAGTCATCACAGTGCCCTCCTCAGTCCTTTCCTTTTGTCTTCTTACTCCAGTTTGCCCTTTCCCCAGCCTCCCATGCTTTTATGTCCCATATGTGAGACATTATCCCCCAAAACTGGAGTGACAGAGGAAAACACACATGCAAACATGGCTTAAGTATATATAACAAATTCTAGGACCAACCAGGCATGGTGGTTGATGACGGTAATCTCAGCATTTGAAAGGCTGAGGCAAGCAGGTCCGCATGAGTCAAGGCTACCTAAGATAAATAGTGATTCCCAGTCTAGGTTACAGAATGAGAACCTCTTTCAAAAAACTAGAAAAAAAAAAAATCCAGAAGCCACAAATGAGAGAAAAGATGAGAAATTTGCCTTTTCTGGGTCTTTTTTCCCACTTCATATGATGATACGCAGTTGCATCTGGCCAGCAGCACAATTTCATCTTTATGGCGATTAAACCTTTATTGTGTATATAACACATATTTTTTTATTCATTCATCTGTTGATGAATGCTTAGGCTGTTCTATAAGTTCTCACTCTGGCTAGTGTGAGTACTGCCCCTGTAAAATGCAGTTCTATTGAAAATGGTGTACATCCAGAGACATACACAAACTGTTAAGTTTATACCTAAATGATTTTTCATGAAGTGTGAAGAAAAGCTCAGGACTCAGCATCACAAAAGTCCTTATTCTTTCTCTCCAGTCATTGGCTTTGCCTTGAGTGACCACTTCTGACAGCCCATGGGAGAGTTCTGTGGTACTTGAGTGAATGAGGTTGTACAGAGTGTGCATGCTGGTGTCTGTGTGCTTTTACACAAGCTCATGACTGTGAGATTCATTCACACAGGCTGACACAGCTGTACTTTTCTCATTTCCAAGGCTGAGTAGCCTTATATTTGTTGTTGATGGTCTTTTGTGTATTGTTCAGTACAGAGCAGTCTCACACCTCCACGTCCCTCTTGTGCATGGTTTTTGGTAAACTAACATACACTTTTTCTGTTGGGAATATATCTCAAAGTGAAAGTTCTCAATTGCAAGATATGCATATTTTCAGTTTTAGAAGGCACTGATAAACAGCTTTACAAAGTGGCCATGCCAATTTGTGCTCCAATAAATCTTGTTTTTTAATAAGAAATTTTAATTATAATTGCTATGACCACAGCCATATAATTTTATGGTTCTGCTTTTGGTTTCTTTGATTTTTAAATTTACTTCTCTTTTTAGTATAAACAGAACTTTGTTTTCTCTTGTATTTTGCAATAATTTGGAGGATGGAAAGATCTGTTTTTAATTTTACTAATAGTTACTACGAAGCATTTCGTGAACATTCTCATAAGCCTGTCTAATTATCAAAATTACAATGAAAACCATGCCATTGACTCACTCGTTATGAAACGGGAAGGCTGCAGTGCTCTGACATTTGCTTTCTTCCCTGATTCCCTCCATCATTCATGTGGAGTCACAGAGCCAATCACCCAGAATTCAGCCTTGTGCAGGAGAAACCAGCTGAGAGCGTTTGGTGTTGGCCCGTATTAAACTGATCAAATGGCATGCTGCCACTGCCCCTGGACGCTGTTCTGAGAAAAGCTCCAGTGAGACCATGGACCGAAGTTACCCTGAGGATCTTGTCCTTCGTGTTAGCGTATCCTCCAAACAAGACGTTGATCTCCAGTCTCCCAGAATCGTTTCCCTGAGTGTGAGGCTTGTGTGCTCCTTTGTGAACACAGACATTTCTCATTCTGTAACTCCGACTTCTGGGGCATTTAAAATGTATGCTATCTCTGTGTGGCTTATGTCCTTTTAGAAAGGAGACAATGTGTGAACCCAGACGACAAGGACAATGTCGTCTCCGGCCATGGTGGTTATGAGAAAGTGAGATGGGAAGAATAAGAACTGGAAATAATCCCACTAATTATTCATCTGTGTTGTTTGAATGATCTGAGCGTGAGTTTGAGCACTATTGACATGATTTTGAAAACAGGCACCTGAGCCTGGTGGTGGTGGTGCACACCTTTAATCCCAGCACCCAGGAGGCAGAGGCAGGCTGATCTCTATGAGTTCAAGGTCAGCCTGGTCTATATAACAGGACTACACTGAGAAACCCCGAGGTCACCAAGAGACCAAAGAAAGAATGTCATCCAAGTCCAGCTTGGTGAATGATTAAGTTGTTAGGGTCACTTACAGGAACATGGATAACTCAAGACACCTTGAGAGCAACTTGCAGGCAGCTACACCATTGAAGAGCCCCCATTTCCATTCACTTGCTTACCTCTCATACAGATAACCTAGTCAGGAGAGGGACCTCATGAGGATTTCAGGAAGTCTCCTGAATTATGCCAGAGCTCTGTGAACCTTATAACACTTGTCTCTCTGTCCTTCATGAAGGAATGTTAATAGACCCTGTCTTAGCCAGTGTTTTATTGCTGTGAAGAGATGCCATGATCATAGCAAATCTTACAAAGGAAAAACATTTAATTAGGTTTGGCTTATAGCTTCAGAGGTTCAGTCTATCATGCTCATGGTGGCAAGCATGGTGGCATGCAGGCAGACATGGTAGCTGAGAGTTCTACATCCAGATCTACAGCAGCAGGAAGAAAGACAAGGCACTGGGACTGGCATGGGCTTTTGACATCTCAAAGCCAACCCCTAGTGACACACTTCTCCACACCTATCTTAACAAGGCCGTACTTATGCCAATAAGGCCATACTTAATCCTTTCTAATAAAGCCATTCTATAAGCATTCAAATATGTGAGCCAATGGGGGCCATTTTTATTCAAACCATCATATTTGACTTCCTTGCCCCCAAGGCTTATAGCCATGTCATAATGCAGAAATGCATTTAGTCCAATTTCAAAAGTCCTCATAGTCTATAACAGTCTCAACCTTGTTTAAAAGTCTAAAGTCTCTTCTGAGACTCATGGCAATCTCTTAACTGTAATCCCCTGTAAAATAAAATTAAAAAGCAGGTCATGTCACATACTTCCACCATAAAATGGTACAGGATATACATACCATTTCATAAGGGAGGAAAGGGGAAATAGTGAGGAAATACCAGACCAAAGCAAGACTGAAATCCAGTTGGGCAAATTCCAAACTCTCCATTTCCATGTCTGATGTCAAAGTGCTCTTCAGATCTCCAACTCCTTTTAGCTTTGTTGACTACAACATACTTCTTTCTTTTAGGCTGGTTCCAACTCCCTGTTAGAAATTTTCTCAGCAGATATCCCACAGCTCTGGCATCTCCAGCATTTTGGGGTATCCAGTGAAATCTGGGCTTTACTTTCACAGCTTCATACAATGGCCTCTCTGGGCCTCCATTCTGGGACACCCCTGACACACACCTGGCCTCAGTGGCTTTCCTTAGCTACAGAAGGGGATTCCACAGCCCCTTTCTTGTATTCTTGACTCTAAAGCCAGAACCACATGCCTGAAGTTGCCAAGTTTCTCTGCTTCCTAGTGCTGGAACATGGCCACTGAACAAATAAAACAAAAACAAAAACAAAAACAAAAATACACACACATGAAAATGAGGAGAGATTAATGGTAGACAGCAGGTAAAGAGATGGACTCTAGAATTTGGAATCAAATATGGTGGGTGTCAGGAGCCAGCAGAAACAAATGATTCATACATACCTTAGGAGAGTCAGATCAGCAGTGTGGTTTGAAGAGGTCTAGTTCCTTGGAAGAGAACCCATTTATTCCAATCCCAGGTTTGAGCAGCAGATGAATAAAAAAAATGAGGGTATTGGGGGATGTGGTGGCATATGATTTTAATCTCAGCACTCAGGAGGCAGAGGCAGGTGAATCTCTGAGTTTGAGGAAAGCCTGAGCTACAGAATGAGTCCCAGTACAGCCAGGGCAGTTAAACAGAGAAACCCTGTCTTGAAAAATAAAACAAAAAAGATGGCTGGCTACTAATAATCAAGCAACCCAGTCAATACTAGGCTGTCTTGAAATCTCCTCTGCCAATGCCATCAATCCAAAACTCTTCAATTTAGCTTCAGGCAGATTTTTTTTTGGACAAGGGTAGACATTTGAAAGCACATTCTTCACCAAAGTATCACAAGAATGGTCTCAAGGTCATTTACTAATATTCTTCTCCTTTGAAACCTCTTGAGCCAGGTTTTCATAATCTACATTGTTCTCAGCACCATCATCTTCACACTCCTACTAATATTGCCCATTAAGCCCCACTTAAAGCATTCAACTGCTTTCCTAATCCAAATTCCCAAAATCCACATTCTGCCAACAATGCCACAGCAACACCCCACTCCTGGTACCAGCTTCTGTCTTAGGCAGTGTTCTATTGCTGTGAAGAGACACCATGACCACAGCAACTCTGATAAAGGAAAACATCTAATTAGGGCTGGCTTACAGTTTCAGAGGTTTAGGCCATTATCCTCATTATGGCAAGCATGATGATGTGCAGGCAGACATGGTAGCTGAGAGTTCTACATCCAGATCCACAGGCAGCAGAAGAAAGAGAGATACTGGGATTGGCATAGGCTTTTGACACCTTAAAGCCCACCCCCCAGTGACACACTTCCTCCAACAAGGCCACACCTACTAATCCTTCTTCCTTTTTTTTTTATTTGTTTTTGTTTTTTGTTTTTTCAGACAGGGTTTTTCTGTGTAGCCCTGGCTGTCCTGGAATTCACTCTGTAGACTAGGCTGGCCTCGAACTCACAGAGATCCGCCTGCCTCTGCCTCCTGAGTGCTGGGATTAAAGCATTGTCAGCACTGCTTGGCCTCTTAATCATTTCAAATAATGCTGTTGTCAGAATGGTTTCTATTACTTGAAAGACATTGAGTTGCTGACAGAGAAATCAAAAATCACCTGGTTACACTGCCAGGCCATTCTTGATAACAATGATGGCAATAACAACTGGCTGGCATCGATAATAATCATATCAGTTTTAGCATAAGATGCTATATTGTATGTACTAGATTCCCTGCTTTTTCCACAGACAAAAGGTTACCTCCCCTGGGCCTACCCTTTTCTGTCCACACCCCTGACTAGACAAAGAGTCCCCCCTAGTCAAAGACTGACTGCCCAGAGCCTGTACTCCACGCTCTCTCTGCTATGTTCAGGCATCTGGGGCTCCTGAAATTCCTGGTCGAGTTATTCCAGAGTAGGCCTACCTACATTAGGTGTACCACCCCAGAAGTGAGCTCTGCTGTAGGTATGCATTTAGCTAAGAGGAGGCTGTGTGCCATGATTTGGACTGAGCTGGGAACACATGGGCTGGGAATGAGGAGGAGCTACTGGTACAGGGTAGGCCCAGTAGCAGGGAGAAATGTAGTGAGCTGGATCTGGGGCACAGTGAGGAATGGGAAGAAAAGTGGGTGTCGGGAGGCCATGAGGGGCTGGAGATGGCCGTTCTTCTTCACCCCCTTTAAATGTAGGATGCCAAGGCATGCAAGCATCCTAAAGGCAAGCTTGGTCTCTCTGTCTGCCTCCAAGTACATAAACTAGCTAAGACTGTGGAGCATGTTTTATTTAACAACCAATTAGCTTGACTTAAACTTGAAAGTGAGTGTTTATACATGTAGCATACGGCACAATGTGTATGACTGTACTCTTCCCCTGGACTTCAACATGGGGGCAGCTGGTGAGAGTCTCTGTGGACCAAAATGGAGGAAGGAAAGGAAAACGCTCACAGAGCAAAGACTCCCAGGAAGAGGCTGAAGCAGTGTGTGAGGATTAAGGCAAGCAGAGGCCGCTGAGACAGTATGAGTGGGGGCCACACTCCCCAGGGCCCCTGCAGATGCTGAGATGGGGGATGGGCATGGCATGCAGAACACACGCATAGGACAAATCAAAGGGTTTCGTTTGTTTGTTTCTGTTTTCCTTATTAGATACTTGAGTTGTTTAAAGGTATAAATAAGTGTTGCCTTCTGGGTGCTAGTCAAATGGCTGGGTAGGTGAAGGTGCTCGCCGCAGGCCCGATGGCTGGTTGTGATCTCAGAACCCACATGATAGGTAGTAGAGAACAGATTCTACACATACGCCATCACACACCCACTCCCCACGGATGAACACTTTTCAAAGCAGTTTTTACAAAGTTACCTTTGTATTAGCTGCTCGTCTATTGCCGTGATTAAACATCAGGACAACGTAAGAACAAATTTCTATGGGCTTACTGTTCCCGAGGACCAGATGGCCCGAACAGCAGAGAAGGCATGGGAACAGTGGCCGGAAGCCGAGAGATCACGTCTCAACTGCATCCAAGACGCAGAGAGAGCAAAGCCGGAAGTGAGAGGGGGCTATGATGTCCGACACCCCCAACCAAGCCGTGTCACGACGTGTTCAAATACATGAGCCTAGGGGGGACATTTCTCTTTAAAACCATAACACACTGTAAGACACTGGTATTTTAAAACTATTTTCATGCTGGGTGTGGTGTGCATACCTTTAATCCCCCTTGCCCCCAAAAGTGAAAAATAAGAATAAATAAATAAATAAATAAATATCTCAGGTTTCACATGTGTACAAAGCATCAGAGTCAGAATAACATCTTTTACTTTTGTTTTTTTTGTTTTTCGAGACAGGGTTTCTCTGTGTAGCTTTGGAGCCTGCCCCAGAACTTACTCTGTAGCCCTGGCTGGTCTAGAACTCACAGAGATCTGCCTGCCTCTGCCTCCTGAGTGCTGAGATTAAAGGTGTGAGCCACCACCGCCCAGCTTTAAAATATTTTCATGATTTCTAGCCTAATAATTCTACTTCATCGACTGTATTTTGTAAAACTTACACACTCTATACAGTCTTCCTTCTCCCTCTTTGCTTTGTATTTGCCCACAGCCCTCATCACCTTCTGATAGAGTGTAGGTTTTCCTTTGTTTTTAACATCATCTTCTCTTGGTATCCTCAGGGGTGGGGGCTGGTTCTCCCATCTTTCTTTCTTTCTTTCTTTCTTTCTTTCTTTCTTTCTTTCTTTCTTTCTTTCTTTCTTTCTTTTCTTCCTTCCTTCCTTCCTTTCTTCCTTCCTTCCTTCCTTTCTTTCTTTCTTTCTTTCTTTCTTTCTTTCTTTTCTTCCTTCCTTCCTTCCTTTCTTCCTTTCATCTATCTATCATCTGTCTATCTATCTATCTATCTATCTATCTATCTATCTATCTATCATCTATCAATCATCTACCTACCTACTTAACGTTTCCTTCCATCTTTTCTATGAGCTGGTTAAGGCAACTTACAAAGAAAGCAGGCATTTCACCTTGTTTCCCAGCTGTGGTCTGAGCTTCTGGGCCAATGGCTGGAGCATGGAGAGTACTCCAGAGTTGGCTAAATAAAATAATGCTTGGACAAGGAAGCTCTAAGTCCCTGTAAGAGCTCAGCCATTGAGCTCTGTGGATTGGAAGCTGATGCACAGTAACCTCTCGGCACAGTGGGTTGGGATGCGTTGGCTTCTGTAGTTCTGCTCTGTGGTTTGGTGGGAGTATTTGATTTTTTTAATCATGTAGTATTTGGGGGCTGGGGATTTGGCTCAGCAGTGGAGAGCACTGGCTGCTCTTCTAGAGGACCCGAGTTGGATTCTCAGCACCCACACAGTGGCTCAAAACCATCTGTATTTCTAGAGGATCTGACACCCTCTTCTGGCCTCCATGGGTACCAGGCACAAATATGATGGAACAGACATACATATGGTGCAGTTTGGGAGGGTTATGGAACCTTTAGGAGGTGGAGTCTTGCTGGAGGAATTATGTCAACTGGTGGGTGTGGCAGTTTTTATAGCCCGGTCCACTTCCTGTTCTCTCCTTGCTTCCACAATGCCCATGCAATACGATGGGCTAGCCTCATGCTCCACCACTCTGCCTTCCCTGACATGATGGACTGTGTCCCTCTGTAATTGTAAACCCTTTCTACCTTTAGGTGCTTTGCAGGGTGTATTATCATGGCAGTAGAAAAGTATCTAAGACATTGAATAAAAGAAACAGGAAAGAGCTGGGCGGTGGTGGCACAGGCCTGTAATCCCAGCACTCGGGAGCAGAGGCAGGTGGATCTCTGTGAGTTCAAGGCCAGCCTGGTCTACAGAGCTAGTCCAGGACAGACTCCAAAGCTACAGAGAAACCTTGTCTCAAAAAACCAAAAACAAAAAAAAAAAAAAACCAAAAAAAAAGAAAAGAAAAAAAAAAAAAAGAAACAGGAAAGAATAGGAAAACTATTTCCCCCACCCTCCCATTTCCCAATTATTGATTTTCATAGCATCATTTGATTCTGAATGTTTGGGTCTTTGAGAGATATCTATCTATCTATCTATCTATATCTATCTATCTATCTATCTATCTATCTATCTATCTATCTATATCTATATCTATAGAGAGAGAGAGAGAGTGTGTGTGTATGAGAGAGAGAGGGGGGGGGGACCTGTACACCAAATATGTAAGTTGTCTTTCCTGGGAGAAGTTACAAAAAGATTCTAAAACACAGCAGTAGTTCTCAAAAGAGTTAGTTAATACAGACATCATCTTACCTGGGGATATTGCAGCTCACTGTGTTTGAAGAATTTTCAGTCTTCCTCAAGTGAGTTATTAGACTCTATCCCCTGGACTTGCAAGGGAGTGAAAAAGACAACGTATTACACCAAATGAAACACTTGATTAGACACCTAAAGCAAGCCACTTCTCAGTCTCCAGCCAAGAGAGTTGTCCTCTTTCTCTACAAGAAAGTGGTGCAGTTTGCCTATGGTTTCAGTGTGTCCCCCAAAGGGTCATGTGCTCGAAGTGTGCTCTCTAGTGAGGCAGTATGATGAGAATGTAGGGGCTTGTTTGACAGGGGGACCTGGTGCAGGGTACTTAAGTCAGATGGCACACCCTCAGGAAGGACTAGGGGGGTTCTCAGGGCATCCGGGTTAGCTCCTGAGGTTGGCTGTCAGAAAAGGCGGAAGCCTCGCTCTGGAACCCATCTGCTCCCCTTGCTTACCATACCATCTCTCCTTCTTACACACACTCCTGTCATGATGCTATTTGCCATATTGTGACACACCCACAGGGTCCCTTGTTGTACCTGAGTAGATGCTGGTGTTGTGTTCTTGGATGTCCAGAATTGTGAGCTAAATAAACCCTTGAATGTGTACACAGCATCAGCTATTTAGTTATAACTGCAGACAATAGGCTAATATAGAAAGGAAGTGGATTTGGCTAAGTAGAGGTTGTTTGGGGGTAGATGGAAGGATAAATAAGGAGCAATAAGTAGAGCGAAATGTCTATGCCCTAGGCACTGGCAAGATTGAGGGAGTGGGGTGAGTGTACCCAACATGAAGGAATATTTATGACAGGAACATGACCATGTCAAGGTTGCTAATTCCTTAGACTCAAGAGAATTGCAAGGCCTTCCACAGGTCAGTCTCAGGGGAATGGCAAGTTCCCCTGGTCCAAGAATGAATGCTGACCAATGGGTTGACCTTTAGCTAAAAACAGTATGTACAGAGTCTGGACCCCAGCTGTTGAGAGGACTGCATGCCCCTCTGAGACTGCTTTCCTGCAAGGGCCCTCTACTGAGATTAGCTCATACCTTCCTTGTTCATGCAACATATAATACACGTGCTGGGTATCTGGGCTGCTGCTATGACACCAGCTGAGTGCACGGCCTGTGGTAGAAGATTGCTTTAAGGTGTGTTCCTTTTGTTTATGTTGCATTTGTTTAACTCTGTGAAGCTGTGTTACTGTGGCTGTCTAAAACACCTGATGGTCTAATAAAGAACTAAACGGCCAATAGCAAGACAAAAGATAGGCTAGGTGGAGCTGACAGGCAGAGACAATATATAGAAGAAGAAAAGAAAGAAGCCAGAGAAGGAGGAGGACTCCAGGGACCAGCCATGCAGCCACCCAGCTACACAGCAAGCCACGGAGTAAGAATAACATTTACAGAAGTAAGAGAATGGGAAAAGCCCAGAGGCAAAAGGAAGATGGGAAAATTTAAGTTAAGCAAAGCTGGCAAGAAACAAACCAAGCTAATTAAGAATAAGCCTCCATGTGTGCTTTATTTGGGAGCTGGGTAGCAGGTCCCCCCACAAAACACGAGTAAAAACAAAAACCAATAACGGCCTACCTGATCCCAGCTGCAATGTTACTCATACCTGTCTCTCTTACTCCCCTGTGGCTCCCAGGCAAGTTCCCAGGCCCCGCTGCTTTGGTCTGGTCAAGTCTTCATAAAATGGACTCCTGTCAACAGTGGTGGCCTGTGGTTTCTTCCATAGACTGCACTTTCCCCCTTTGGGTATCTCCCTGGGGCCTGGTCACATAGATTTCATTTCCTTCAGAGTTCCTCAGAGAAGAGGAGGCTTTTGCCTACTGGATGTTATAGTCCAGTTTAATTGCTATAGGACAGACCTCATCCATTTTCTAACTTGGTCTTGTTAGATTTTTGTTATGAGACTCTAAAGGGGAATGTAAAAGAGTATGGATTCTAGGTCATGATCTCTGAATTCCACTTAGAGAAACCTAATCATTTCAGTCTTTCTCAAATGGATAAGTAGGCTGGATTTTTACCTGAGCAAAGTTGGCTGTTGAAACTTATGTGCTGAGACACCTGAGCACACGAGACCTAAATTTATTTTTTTCCATGTTCTTTCATTTCTACATTATTTTTTCAAGACAGAGTTTCTCTGTGTAGCCCTGGCTGTGCTGGAACTTACTCTGTAGACCAGGCTAGCTTTGAACTCAGAGATCAGCCTGCCTCTGCCTCCCAAGTGCTGGGATTAAAGGCATGTGCCACCACTGCCCGGCTCATTTCTAGAATTTTAAGTTAAATTCATAGAGCCTTAAACAAAACAGTACCCAACAAAGAAAAGAAATGAACTTTGAAAGTGTGAAAAAGGAACCAATTGTTTGACACATAGTAGTCACTTACTTGTCTGATTGTTTCAATACCTGGCAAAGAGACTTAAGGAAGGAAGTAAATTCACAGTGTGGGGACCAGTCCACAGTGGAGCGGAAGGCATGACAGCTGGTCGGTCACACTGTATCCACAGTCAGGAAGCAGAGAGATGAACACCATACTACTGTGTGCTGCTCACTTGCTGCTTTTTATTCAATTAGGGATCCCAGCCCACGGAACGTGCCACTGGTGTTCAGTGTGGATCTTTCCTCTCCAGTTAAACTTCACCAGAAACACTGGAACACACAGGCCAGAGATTTGCCTTCTAGGTGGTTCTAAACCCTATTAAATTGACAATCAAGATTAGGCATCATCCTTTGTGAGCTCAAGACTTTTTCGATGTCTTACAGTGAGAAGCAGCCAACCTGACACGTGGCTCTAAAGATATCCTGGGGATCCCCAAGCTCTCTGTGGCTGTTACAGGCTTACCACTTCATGAGTCAATCTTTCACTCAGGGAGAAGCCATGAGATGGTTTAAGGCCTGACTTTCAAGGGGAAGGTGCTGGCCTCTCAAAGCTTCTGAACCTAGGCCTCCTGCTGGCTGAAATCCAGTCTGGATTTGAATGGGTGGCAATAGCTCCCTTCTGACTTCTAGGTCCTTCTGGAAGCTGCTTGAGTGGGATGCTTTGGAAGTCTACTCTGGCTCAGAATAATATTCCTCAGACTGCTGGGCAGGGTTGGGGAGGATTGAGATAAGGATATGAATCTACCATGGATAAATATTTTTCAAAGCAGGTGAAAATGAAATCTAAAAGTTCCACACAGCTAGCGCTATCTGCCTGTAATCCTAACATTTGGGAGGCAGAGGCAAAGGAACCACAAGATCAGGGCCAGTCTAACGCAAATCGGGAGACCCTGTCTCAAACCAAATTTAAGAAGGCCTACGAATCACAAGCAGGACAAGAATTTCTCACAGCAGGGACAGGTAGAGCACAGGTCCTCTGCAGTTGACTGCTTTAAATCAGAGCTCGGAAACTTAGTGCGACCCTTGCTTATCCATAGAAGTCAGTGGCTGTTCCTCTTAGCCTCTCAGAGAGATGCAGACCATACCCATGCCCTCAGGACTAGTCCAGGCTCATTTAACATATTGGAAAATAACTGGGTGCTTTACAATCAGGCTTTCAGACCTTGCTTGGGGAGTCCAAAGAAATTCCACTATTGCCTATGTCTTGCGGAGGGCCGGCGGGAATATAATCCTTTCCTAGGCTCAGCACTGTGGAGGCCTGCAGGCTAAGCTTCCTGCTGGACACTGTGGGAGGAGGGATGCTAGAGTACCTCAAGAAAGGATGCTAGGGTTGCTACAGCACCTCAAAGGGAGGCTATAGACATGAGGAGTCAGGAAGCCAGGCTCAAACTTTGTCCTGCTGGCCCTGCCCTGCCGCCTCCCTTGGCTCATGGAACTTTCTGTCCTAAGCTCTAACCAATGCTTCTCCCTCTGCTCCTGACCAAACCACCCTCACCCTGGGCTTCTTGGCTTACTTCCTTTTCAGAAAGCCCCCCTCCCATCCTCTCTTCTCTATTTTTCCTTTCTTCCCCTCCCCCACACCCACCCTGTCTCCACCCTACAGCAAATAGTTTGTGAAGTAGGACCTTGTGAAGGGCAGAGGTAGCATCAAACATGCCCATGCTGGAAAGCCTTGTTTTACCCCTTGCCAATCACTTGACACCACTGAGACTCCTCAGTTAGAAAAGGGGGCTGAACATGGTCACTACATATTCGTAGGGTGCCAGAGAGCATGTCAGTGAGGGGGATTAGCTAGCACTTGAAATGCTGAGGCTGACAACTCTCTCAATAAATGTTAGCAATTCTTGTTTTCCCTCAGACAGTTTAAGAATCTGTTAGTTTCGTGCTGCTCTAACAGAATGTGAAGTTGGGTAATTCATAATAAATAGAAAGTTATTGGGTCCGGGTTGGAGAGGCTGGGAAGCACAGATCTAGGGGTCCCATCTAATAAAGCCTTCCCGGGGCATCATCACATGGCAGAAATGGCAGAGCTAGCAGGGGAGGGAGGATCTGGAACATATATGTTTCCTGTAACACTAACACAAATACATCTGTGAGGGCGAAGCACTCAGATAAACATTGGAATTATCTTTCTTTTATGTACCACCAAGAAAAATGTGTCATTGTACAAAGGGAGTGTGTTTTAAAGGTTTATTTATTTATTATGTATACAGTGTTCTCTCTGCACATATTCCTACAGGCCAGAAGAGGGCACCAGATCTCATTACAGATGGTTGTGAGCCACCATGTGGTTGCAGGGAATTGAACTCAAGACCTTTGGAAGAGCAGTCAGTGCTCTTAACCTCTGAGCCATCTCTCCAGCCCAGGAGTATGTGTTAGAATCAACAATATTATTGGTGTTGTGTCTGAGTATATTTTCTAATCCACGCCCCCCACTCATGTGGGGATCCCCCAGGATGATGGTGCTGAGGTGGGGAATTTGCTGATAACTGGGTCTTGTGGGTTCTGTGAGTGAATTTATTCTCGTCTCAGAGGCCTGATGGAGCTGCTTGCTGCTTCCACCAGGTAAGAGCATAGCAAGAGGTCCCTGCAACACTAGATATGCCGTGCCTTGATCCTGGGCTCTCAGGCTCCCGAGTGACAGAAGTAATTTCTGTTGCTTACAAGGCATCCAGTTTGTGGCATTTGGGCTGTGGAGGGGATTTCAGGGATTCTCAGGAGGTTGGTCCTGTGTAATGTAACAGGATATGAAAACGAACATCCCTCTCCCACTTCTTCCCTTGAACATGCCGGGAATGATGGTGCCAGAGCATGTCTGGATATGAGCTGACCCTTGCTGAGCTATCAGGGTCAGAACCCATCACGATGCAGTTTTCCCGAAATGAGACTTAGTATAACTTGTTCCTCCCAGGTGTGGTGACAAACTGAGCCCTTTGGTGGCTGAGGCAAGTAGACCACTGGTTTTAGAGGCTGGCATGAATTACACAGCAAGGTAAAATTTTATTTATTTTTAAAATAAAAATAATTGCAAATGCAAACACTAACTTGTTTTTTTCATGCAGCTGGGGAAACCAAAGAGAAACTCATTTCCGTTGTTCTGAAACGCAAACTTTCAGATCAGCAAGGTAAGGTCTGACGCGCTTTCAACTTGGCCCCCATGCTGGCCACGCAGTGGCCACGCGTGCTTAGAACACAGGTCTTCTCTCTGGCCTTGTGACTCTCAGGATTTGAGATGAAGCACAGATCCTGCATCGCAAACAGCTGAAGTAATCAATCTAAAACACCGCAGGGTGGAAGTGGAGGGTTTGTGCCATTAGGGAAAATAAAGGAACAAATGTCAAGGACGGCTGGGTTAATGAGTACTGCCAGTGCAGCTGCTCTTACCTCTGGAGGCTGGGGCGCTGACGTGGATGGAGCGGAGTGGAGAACCAGGGTGGTGATTGCAGCAGCCCCGGATGGGCACCTACTCTACAGCAAAACATAATGGGGCGTGATTGGCGTGGCCTGCTGAACAAGAGCTGCTGGACTCTAATTAGAAGAACATAGTGCTCATCAAAACAGCCAAACAAGAACAGTGATTACTTAAACGTGAAGCTGCATTCCACAAGATGGCTTTTAAAGTTCTTTATTCATACAAGAGAGAGGGAGAAACAAACAAACAAACCCACAGGCCATGCAAAATTAAGTTGCTGTGCTATAGGCAAAGGGCAGGCTGCTGTATGACGGCCAGTAGACAGTCTATCAGTGTTCTCTTCTGGAAGCTTTGCTTCTGTGAAAGTGGCTGTCTCTCTGTGTCACGTTGTTTTTGTACCAGCGTTTCTGTGTGGAGACTAAGTTGGCCCACCGTACTGTGTCAACAAAGAAATTCCTTCTAGGTTTGAAACGGGCCCTCTGTCCACTGAGAATGATCGATGATGCTACAGTTCTGAAAGGGTCTCTTTGAAGATGAAGTTCAACCCAGCTATACACAGTCTCATTTTTTCAAAGCTTCATATAAAAACACATAAATCACCCATCGCTCCAACTGGGTAGTCTTCCAACCCCCAGTCCCAGAGAACCAAGTTCGTTCTTTAGAACCCTACTTCTCATTCATCTTGTATTTAGTATATACAGCATAGACACTTTGTCTTCTGGCCTGTTACAAAGAACTATTATTTGATTTTGAATCATCAGCATGATGTATAAAAGGGCGACTCTATTTGCTCTTGAGCTCATTGGTGATCTAAATCAGTTCAATTCAATTGCATTGTTTTATCGTGTAGTGCTGGGGACTGAACTCCTCAACGAGGCTACACAAATGTCTCAATGACCTGTGTCCTTAGCAGTTAAACTGCATTTTTAAGTGCTCTCATAGGGCTCTTACCATGAATGATCCCAAAAAAATGTCACATCAGGCCTTCTCAGCCATTTGCTGAAATGTGATTTCCAGAACATTTTCCAAGATCAGCTCCAACTCAGTAAAATATCAGGCCATGTCCTTCTAACCTGGAGTTTCTTTCTGGTAGGAAGGGCATTGACTCCAAGCAGCAGTAACCTCAATTTATGAACCAGCCAACGGGAAGGTGGCTTTGTTAATATATCCCCATTTTGACAGCATCTTTAGATAAATTACACATGGAATTGGCTTTTATGATTATGTCACATACTTCTAAGACTCCAGACAGATACTGATGTTTATGGAGATGTGTTTGTAAAACATGGTCATAGTATTCCAATGGTTTGCTGTAACCACTGGCTGTGATGCTGGACACTCTACTGGCTTAAAAGCAGCCACCATGGCACCTTGGAGTTGCATGCCAAAGCATCATGCCCAGTTGTAAAACTTCAACAAGGAGAGTAACAACTCACAGTGTTCACTATATTGGTCCCAACCTGGTGAGCAGAGATTTAAAGAACACGGGGCACAGTCATATGTACTCTAGATGTACATACAGGGTGTCAGTGCCCTGGGTACAGGAACTACCCAGAGGGATAGGTTCTATTACTATTCCTCAACTTGTGGGACCTCATCCCAATAACCTCACTGCAAGTTGCAAATCTATAAACAGTAGAATTCATTTTAACCCACCTAACTTAGAATGCTTTACACTAGCCTACTGGTGGGAAAAATCACCTAACACAAGACCTGTTTTATAATAAAGCATTGAATAGTTCATATGACTTTACTAATTATTGTCTCCAAAGGAAGACACAGAATGGTTGGGTAAGCTTTTGAATCACTGTAAGGTTGAAAACTTCCAAGTCAAGGATTTACCACTAAAAGCTGTGACAGACATTTGTAGACCTGACTAGTAGAGTTAGGCTTGCGTGCCAGCTAACTAATCTTACTAGTGAAATATTAGTCAGCTGAACCCGATGAGGTTACCTATTACTTTAATTGGTTAAAATATGAAGCCTATTAGATTTTTTTTTAAATGATCTTCTTTGGTTATAAATGGTTGTGAATGTCATAGACCTGGCTTCTTCAGACTTTGATTGCAGGTTGGATAAATACATTAATAATCTTTTCAATAGATGGTTGAGCTAGACAAACTGGTTTAGCCTTTCCCCAAATAGCATTCAACAAGCCTTGTTAATGTGTTGTTTAGTTATGGTGCAAACTTTCTGTAAAGCAGCTTACTCTTGGACCAACAGACCCAGGTTGCCTTTGTAAATCATTTCCATTGTGTGCTCTGGAGCTGTGTGCAGCTGTACTGTCTCCTGGAAATGGCTGGGAGCTTTAAGATGACTCCAAAGCTGTTCCGAGTCCCTCTTCAAATGGAACAGGCTGCATGCCAACATGGCTCTCCTGTGACATCTGCTTAAGAATTCTCCTAGAATTTTCTCCAGGGTTACTCCTTAAACCCAAGCTCTTAATATGCAAACAGGTGATAGTGAGTGGGATTTTTTCTTCTTAAAAGACATGTTGTTGTCCGTTTGTAGGCAATTGGAACTCCTTTTGAGAGAACATGCCTGACAACAGCCCAGGGATAACAGTAGTAGAGGGTTCTTGCTAGTCACACACATCTTTGCAACCAAGAGCCTCCCATTTCCTATACAAGCTGGGCCCACAAGTTCTGAACCTAAGGACTTCCTTCCTAAGATTGTTAAGGTTTAGCAGAATGTAGCTAATATCTTCATCCTTGAATATTCCAACCGGACTATTCCCAACTCTATTCTAATCTCAGGCAAGAGACTATTTTAGGGAGACAGTGAATCCCAGGGTGGCTAGTTCAAGGCCACTGGGAGCCTAGGAGCTCTCACAGTTTCCCATCAGGCTTCACAGCTTACTCTGTCCAGCGGATAACATCAGTCTCAGCAGGACTGGAAGACAGCAAGGGCACCTTATACCAGGGTCTGAGGAAGCCGGGATCCAGGGTGCATAGTTTACAACTAGACTATGCCTATCTGTGTGGCGTGTGATGTTCTAATCACACACTAAGGGCCCTCTTTTTCCTTTCCTGAAATGCAGTCTACTGTATTGAACATACATGTTGCAAATACCTCAAAACGGTTCCAGTTGGATGAGGAGGGAACACTTACTATTCCCGATGGCCACCACTGCTTGGGTACCAGGAAGCGTATTTGCTTATGAGGGACAGGGCCTTTAATGGTACATTATCATGAGAACATATGCTCAAAATAGCATGAACATAACAGTGAAGGACAGTAAGCAGCTTTTGAAAGTAAAAATTTTTTATTTTGATTGATTTCTCAATATAATGCCAGTCTGAATGGCAGAAATTTGGTTCCACAGACACTTGGTAATGCTACAGAGAGCTACTACTTTCCCAGGAAGTTAGGTTAACAGCTGGAAAGAGAAAGCACAACTTTCTAGCACATGGCAACTGAAGCCGCAGGCCCAGGGCCCCACAGCTTTTCTATTCAAAATGGCACCAACAGTTTTCAGCTGGTGACGGAAGTGAGAGATGGGAACATGATGTGGACACCAAACAGAGCACTGCATGTACTGTAACGAGCGACAGCGGACAAACCAAACTTAAGGGGTAGAAGGAGAACTATAGAAAAGGGAACCAATATTTTACTCAAATGCTTTTTAGAGCCTTTCTGTAGATACAAATATATATATATATATTTATCCAAAAATATGTTTTATACAGATAAATGTTTCTCAATTAAAGATGGGTCCAAAGCTATAGTATAACATAAAGCATGTCTTCTGTTAAGACTAACCACCTGAATTTTCAATTTCTTTAAAGTTAGTGCATTAGTTTTCCAAATATAATTACCTGACACCTTTTTATAGATATAAATCAAGTAGGCATTACATTTTCAAAGTGTTTGCAGGTTAAATGGTATTTCATTAAGATGCTATGCTTATCAAACTTACAAGCCCCATTAAGAATTAATAAACATACCTAAAAGGGCTATGTAAGTTGATATTCCTCTTCACAGTAAACATTTTCTGATTGCCAGTTGATATATGTTGAAAATGCACCACAAGACTTCACTTCCTAAGTACTCTTATGTTAGTAAGACATCTGCTCCAATGTACGGTAATAAATCTTGCAATAACTATAGGATGTGACACCTACAAACACTACCTAGAAAATAAAGCACACAATTATTTTGGTGATTTTACAAATCTTTTTTCTAGGTGTAAAGGCTACAAAAAACTCCTAAAAATTAGAGAACACTGAAAACATTAAAAGTTTGACATCTGACTTTATAGTATTTCCATTTTACCCTGAAAGACAACTTAAAAAATAGGACCTTCTTAGAACAGGTCACCTTGCTAATATTATAAAAAATCGGTGAGAGCAAGAAAAATTTTCACTGGTTATTCGGGGTTTCTGTAAATGGTCTTTCCCCAAACCATTAGAAAAATGCTCAAGACAAAAAGCAAAATAAAATATGTGGTGGTCCCTAAACTATTCTGAAGGCAGGTAGCTGAGTCTAAGCTAAAATCTTTTCACTTATGGTAATCCTCCTCCCTCAAATGCCCTTTAAAATGCAGGACAGAACAACAGCAGGAATCAAAGAGCATAAACCGTATTTTCAAGAACAGAGAAATCGCTAGTGCCGAAAGACAGAGTAGAAAGCAGATTCTTTGGGGGGGCCATTAATCCATCAGTTGACAATCCACTATGAAGACTTCTCTTTCCTATTCCGGGGTGAGTCTGCTCCGTTTGATGTGACCGCTCCATTCACGCCGTTCTCTGAAAGGAGAGAAGCACAGGTATCATTGTCTCACAAGCAAATTGAGCCATACTAGCTACACACGAGGTATCTGCAGGTCAGGTATCCTGCACACCAGGAACCAGGCAGCGAATCAACAGAAAGTAAGCACTATAAAAAGGGAAAAGGAGGTAGGGTGGAGGACTGCTGTAAAGTCACAAGGTCTGCAACTGTCCCCACAGCAGCCCTGACAGGACACAGCTGTCCCCACTGGGTGGCACAGACCTGTGAGGTATTTCTTTAAAGCACAGAAGAGGTGTCATTAGGGACAGTCACTATTATAGTTAAGGTGGAGTGGGTGCATGCCAGGAATGAAGGCCATTTTATATCGAGAGAAGGAGGGCGGGGAGATGCCTGAGCGGGCAATAGTACTTACTGCACAAGCTTGAAGACCCGAGTTCAAATCTCCAGAAGCCACAGGAAAGCTGCCAGCGGCCACACATGCCAGTGACCCCAGCACTCAGAAGGTAGAGACAGGGGACTGTGGGGCTTGCTTGTCACGACCTCAGTAAGAGGTCCAGTTCAGTAAGAGACTATCTGAGGGAGCAAGGCACCCACATCTTTGTCTGTTGGAGCCCAGCTAGGTTTCCTAGTGGCTGTACCCAGCAGGTCTGCATAAAAGGTTGACTGGACCACGGGCCCCAATACCAGGTATTTCTTTTTCTTTCTTTCTTTCTTTCTTCCTTCCTTCCTTCCTTCCTTTCCTTCCTTCCTTTCCTTCCTTCCTTCCTTCCTTCCTTCCTTCCTTCCTTCCTTCCTTCCTTTCTTTCTTTCTTTCTTTTTTTCAAGTTTCTCTGTGTAGCTTTGGTGCCTGTCCTGAATCTCATGCTATAGACCAGGCCGGCCTCAAACTCACAGAGATCTGCCTGGCTCTGCCTCCCGAGTGCTGGGATTAGAGGCGTGCGCCATTACCGCCCGGCCGAGTACCAGTTATTTCTAAGGGTCTACCCTTGGTTGTATCTAGCAAGGGGGAGGTCCTTTGCCCCTCCCCTTGGCATTGTTATAAATAGCCCTTTGGAATAATGCTCTGGGCTGGTGGATAAGGATCCAGGTCCACCTGAGGTTATCCTGCATTTCTCTCTGTTTCTCTGGCCTCTTTATTTCTATCTAAATCTCTTATCCCTCATTCCTCGAGTCCCGGGGTAAATGAATGTGGAAGCTGGTCTCCCACACTTGCTGGACTCTACGCATGCATGATGCCCATACCTGTTCTTAAGTCAGGACAATTTAGCAAGAGAATGCAACATAAAGCATCTGGATTGGCCAGGAAGGTGAATAAGACCACTTTCATTTGTGGATGATCCAAAAGAACCCATAGCCACTAAAGCACTTTTAAAGTCAGTCCAGTAAAGCCTCAGGATCCAGATCAACACGCAGACACCAACTGCACTTTTATACTCATGACTAACAACCTGGACCAGATCAACACGCAGACACCAACTGCACTTGTATACTCATGACTAACAACCTGGACCAGATCAACACGCAGACACCAACTGCACTTGTATACTCATGACCAACAACCTGGACCAGATCAACACGCAGACACCAACTGCACTTGTATACTCATGACTAACAACCTGGACCAGATCAACACGCAGACACCAACTGCACTTGTATACTCACAAGGAACAACCTGAAAATGGAATTAAGGAGAGGATTTTATTTTATATCAGTATCCAAGAGTACAATATTTAGGAAGAAATTTAATCATGTACTAGACATTTAGATTGATAACTATAAAATGTAATTGGAAGAAATTAAAGAGCAGAATAAATGAAAAGACATCCATGTTAATGCTCCCCAAGGCAATTTACAGATTAAAGGAAATTTGAATCAAAACTCCAGGTGCTTCTTGCAGACACTGAAAGGCAGATCCTAAAATTCACACAGAAATGCTAGGCACCTAAAACAACTAAACTGTAAAAAAGAAGAAAACTGGAGAACCTCCATCTCCTTGTCCACAAAACTTCCAAAGCCACAGAAAGACAGCAATACAGTGAGCTACTCACCCACCACAGCAATGCAGTGAGTTGCCCACCCACCACAGCAATGCAGTGAGCTGCCCACACATCACAGCAATGCAGTGAGCAGTCCACACATCACAGCAATGCAGTGAGCTGCCCACATCACAGCAATGCAGTGAGCTGCCCACACATCACAGCAATGCAGTGGGCTGCCCACCCACCATAGCACTGCAGTGAGCTGCCCACACACTACAGAAAAAAGGCAGTACACTACCCACAAGCCACAGCAAGGTAGTGTTTACCTGCACAGTGACAGACACCTAAATACATCTGGCAAAATTCAGAGCTCAGATCTGACTCATTTTTCAAAATTCATGAGAGTTAGTCTTCCCAGAAAACAGTACAAGAACAACTGTATATAAACCTGAGACTCAGCTCACTGAACGATGCCACTTTGAGCGCTCTCCCTAATGACCCGGCAGTTCCACACCTATATATATAACTAAGAGACAGAAACCGGTGTGCAAAGACACGTATAGGTGTGCTTACATCACCTTTTGTTAAAAGTACAAATAACCCAAGTGTCCATCAACCAGATAAACAAAGCATGGTATGTGTAAGGATTAGGTCCTTAATTATGTCACTAGCCTGTGATGGTGTCCCAGCCTGAACAGCGGGCGTGCCCTCTGTGTCCTCTCCTTCCGTATTCTCCCCCCTCCACACGGTCTCTCTCTCTCCCTTTCTCTCCCAAAGCTCTAGAAAGGTAACCATGGCTCGTGAATCTTCTCTGCCACCGCAACATCCTTTGGCATGGCCGCCACTTAACCAACAGTATGTCCATACAAGACTGAGTAGTGCCTATGCCATAAACATAGATGACCCTCAAAAACATGATGCTAAGGGCCTGTGTGATGGCTCAGCAGGTGAAGGTGCCTGCTGCCAAGCCACAACCTGAGTTTCATCCCCAGGATCCAGAGGTGGAAGGACAGAACTCCCAGAGGTTGTCCTCTGACCTCCACAGGCACACCAGGCACATGTGCACTCATACCCCTCCCCCCATAAAAAATGTAGTTTAAAAAAAAACAAACCCTAACAATATGATGCTGAGGTAGACAGGATGACTCAGCAACCAGAATCAAGTCCAACTCCTGGAGCCCAGGTGAGGTGGAAGAGCCACCTCCACGGGGTGGCCTCTGTCCCGCCCCCATGCATGCTTGCATCCCTACAGCCACATGCAGCAAATGTGAGCTATGTCAGCCAGTCACAGATGAGTGCCCACTGTACTGTGCCACGTACAGAAGATATGTAGCAAGGACCAAGCCACTGAGACACAAGACTGAAATAGTGGCTGCCCAGGGCTTGGGAAGGAAGCGGAAGGAGCCGCTGGCAGGGACGGGGGTTTTCTCTGGGCTGACTGCCTGTCTGCCTCTGCTTCCAAAGCGCAGTGATTTAAAGGCATCCACAGCACCACACCTGGCTCTTTCTGGGAAGCTTTTATAACATGTTTTAGAATCAGGCAGCAGCTTGTATCATTTTGTAAATACTGTGGTCCTCCCAATCCGCCATCCTAAGACAGGGTTTCTCTGGTAGTCCTGGCTGTCCTGGAACTTTGCTCTGTAGACCAGGCTGGTCTTGAACTCAGGGATCCACCTGACCCTGCCACCCCAGGGCTGGGATTAAAGGCGTGCACCACCACACCCAGCTAGTAAATACAGTTTAAAAATGTTTTTTTTTTTTTTCCTCAAAATGACTCAGAGGTTAAGGGTACCCAGAGTCAAGCATGATGACCCACATGGTGGGAGGAGATGGCCCATACCTCCAGGTACTCACGAGATCTCTACACGTATGCCACGACACCAATGTTTCTGCACACACACTCTCAATACATAAACACTGAAGTCTGCTTTAAATGGTGATATGTACACTTCAAGGCCAGCTGTATGATGTGGAGGTTACACCCAAATAAAGTCACCGCTGAAAGGCATTCCTGAGGGCCAGTGAGATAGTTTGGTGGGTTGAAGCACTTGCTGACCGTCCTGATGACCTGAGGTGTTTGATCCCTGGAACCCACATGGTGGAAGGCGAGGAGCTACTGTGACCGCCACGTGTGCTCTGGCACAAATGCACCCACACAAAATAAGTGTAAGAAGAACTACGAAGTATCACTGTGATTCAAAATAACCTCAATAACGTTGGTGTGTACGATACTCATGTACTGAAATACAAATTTTCTTTATATCCATCTACAGAGGTGATGTAATTTCAGTCCAGCATCTAAGCTGTCTGAGGGGAGAGAGATGAATGAGATACACAGGTTCAAGAACTGCTGGACAAAGCTGGAGTATGGAGCCCAAGAGAGCCAGGACTTAGCAGGAACAAGCTAATGCAGATGTGTCTTTACAGCCATAATGCCCTACGCTTCTGTTCCAAGAACCACATGCACTGAAAATATCATTTGCAGTGTCAATGTGTTTCAGTCACAAGCCAACGGGAGAGAGCAGTGAGATACAGGCTTTGCAGAGTTCAAGCGCCAAGCAATCAGAAGTGGTATATATATAAAAACTTGGCTCTTTTTACAGACGGGAGGGGCTGGAGATTTGAAAACATGGACAGACGCCCACAACACATCGTACCACACCCACTCAGCTGGCCACTAGTGAGGCTCCTGCTCCGCTGCCACTCGAAGGAAGGAAGCGTGCTGACTGCTCCTGAGAGTGACTGACCCCTCACTCAAGGAGAGAGGAACGGGAGAGGGTCACTTTGCCTCCAGTTCTGTTAGCCAGCTGGATAAAGAGAGGCAAGCACTCTTGTCGTTGGCTAGGCCACTGTCCTTGAAGTGTACTCCATAAACATGTTTTTCCTTCTTTTAAAACAAAAAGTAACAGAGTTGTCTTTGTAAGATTTGGAAACTAAACACTCTGTAGCTATGGTTCCCCAGCTTTCACTTCCAGGTGTTTCCACGGCTTAGTCAGTACCAACCTGTTCCTTTTCTGGAAGACCTGCCTTTGGTCACGACCGGTTTCCTCTTCACAGGTGGGGCCTGGAAAGCAGAATGCTCCCTCCACCGCCGAAGCTGGAAGTTAATGAACTTCCACATCATGAAGGCTTGCGTGATGCAGATGGAGGCCAGAACAGCGATTCTGAAAAGCATGCAGAAAACGACCAAAAATCAGAGATGAGGAGAGCGCACCCTATGTGATTTGACGGTAGTGACTTATGGCTAACACTACTGTTGGCAAGATTATGTTAAGAAATAACGATTCTATCGAGAAATTCATCTTAGAAGTTAAACCAGGTCTTAGTATTATTACTCAATGTAGAAAGGAACTGCAGCAGGCATGAAACCAAGTCCAGGACTTTCTAGCCCTCAAGTTACCCGGCACTCATGTGATGATGTGGTAACACGGCCAAGTGGTGGCATTTTTAGTAATAGTGGGACATGAAAGGACTGTACCTAACCGCCAGCACGTTGAAGTTTCCAGTGCTAAAATCCAGCTTCTGATTCTCTGCTCTTGCCAGACCAAAACCAACAGTGAGGACTGAAAGAATTAAGGTCAGAAGTCTTCCCAAAACAAAAAGAACCGCCCAGAGGGAAAATCTGCAAGAGAAATGTGCAAAGTCATGTGACAAAATCAAGAGGACACAGTTCTACTAGAATGGATCCCTCCTGAAAAAATGCATATTCAAACAGCACTTCTTTGTGTCATGAGTGTGTGTGTGTGTGTGTGTGTGTGTGTGCGCGCGCACGCGCGCGCACTGAGCCTGCTGTGGAGGGTGAAATCAGCAAGGGTGTCTTCCTCATTCTCCAGGACTGTGTGAGACAAGGTCGCTCACCCACTGGCGAGCCTGGCCTGTCCAGACCCAGTGTCCTCTTGCTGCCACCCCATACCTGGCTTTTTCCATGAGGCTGGGAACTGGAACTCAGGTCCTCACGCTTGCTGTACAACAAGCTATCTTTCCCACTAAGCTATCCTTCTACCTCCTAAAACAGGACTTCTTACTCTGCAAAACAGGTTTCTGTATTCAGATGCCTGGGCATTCTACACACTGTAGTGTACTCTCAGAGGCCCATGGCATCATCGGTTACCTTATTTCGGTTTTTCACAACTCTAGTAGACAACTATTAGACATTTTTGTTCACTGTTAAATACTTGCAATGTGCTTCAGAACTTCTTCACTGAAGAGCTGAAGCATGCTGGGAAAAGTCAAGATGAGCAGTGCTGCAGACAGTTCCCCTTTTAGAGTCTTACAGACCTCATATTCTTTACAAGTGACGACACCTTTCTGATTTTTCTTTCCGATCTGATTTTTTATTAAAATCTTTGCATATTCTTAGGGCTACATTACCTATTCCTTTCTTTCTTTTTTAACAATTGTATTTGTTGTATGCATGCTGTACAGGGTGGGTAGGGGTCCATGTATGCCATGGCCCATGTGTGGAGATCAGAGAAACTATGTGGATTTGCTTCTTTCCTCACACCTTTATGTGTGTTCTCCAGCCAAGACCGACTCCATTTTAAAGGATAAAATACAAAGCGTGGACATTGCCAAGTGGTTCCATTTTCTTTCAGTGCAGTACTAAGAAAACTGTAGGAATTCTCAAGGACACAGGCTATGACAATCTGACTCCAATATCTGGTGAACAGGCAAAAGACAGCACCTACCCTTTCTGGTACCTCTCGTCGCTAAAGTAAAACAGACGGGAAATGTGGAAAAGGAATTCAACAAAATAGTGCAGCACCAGAAGAACAAGACCCAGGTGGTTCAAGCTGTGGACAGAACACACAAGAAAGGTTAACGGACCGCTCTGTTAAGTCAGCACACTATCTGCTAGTCAGTCAACAGACCCAAGCAAACCCCAACTCACTTCAAAAGGTAAGCCCCAGCGATGTGGAAGAGGTAAAGACCAATGTAGACAAGCTGACGAGGAACATCTTCCTGCAAGCACAAAGGCACCAGAGATGGAAAACACCGTCAACACTTGCTTTGCTTGCTTTTTTTTTTGGGGGGGGGGGAGGGAGGGTTTTTGAGATAGGGTTTCTCTGTGTAGCTTTGCACCTTTCCTGGAACTCACTTGGTAGCCCAGGTTGGCCTCGAACTCACAGAGATCCGCCTGACTCTGCCTCCCGAGTAAAGGCGTGGGCCACCACCGCCTGGCTCAATACTTTCATTTTTAACAGTACAACCCATCCCCCATCCTGTGTCTTTCTTATATCCAGCTGACTTTGTATCTTAGAACCAACAGGTCAATAAGGATGGCAGATAAAACGCCCTCACTGAAACTCACCCTCACAACCAATAACTCCCCAAGCTGCTAAAAGGTGTCCACTGCTTTCAAAAGGCCAGTTATCCAGGAACCTCTTCCTAAGTCAATGTTTCCTCAGATGCATACAAACAAGTATTTCCAAAGCAGGGCCTGTTCACTCAAGGAGCACCACCGACAAAGGGTAGGTAACTAAGAAAACAAGTTCTGCACTTCCCATAGGTGTGGGCTCGGGCAAGGCAGCCCCTCTCTGCACCACAGGCCTAAATCCAACACCAAGAAAGAAAGCAAGCAGAATCGAGGGGAGACAAACATGGGGAGCCACTGGAGAACACACACCCCAGGTAAGAACGGAAGACTGACCGGAGACAGTGTATCGAGAAAAGGATGGCTGCAGTGTACTGTCCCAGGTCAAACTCCCCCGTCATTCTGCAGTCCCTGGGAGGAAGGCCATGTGGTTTGGAGCTCACATGTCTGAAGATAATAAGCAACTCTAGTCTGGCACCAGGCTCTGGTGCTTACGGTCACCAGAGGTGTGGGAGAAGGGAGAGGGGCAAGGGGGCTGGGGAGAACTTGGCTTCCTGAGAAGGACTTCACCAATCCTCCGTTTGCTGGGCAGTCTGGGAGCCAGCCAGCTGTCCCAGGACGGCTCCTCACAGCTATGGAAACGACAGGCCTGACCAAGGCAAATGGAGAAGCAGATGTCTGCTGAGCACAGCCTCACTCCCAGCCCTATGGTTTTGTGATGGGAATTACCTTCCTTCACCAGAAGCCACGGTCAAGATTTTGTTTACCATTAACACACTAAAACACTTACAACCATGAGTCAGTTAATAAAATTTCCAAGTCATTTTACTTTTAAAAAACTTTGCAGAGTAAGTTTTGTGGTGTGATTCTGGGTGTGTGCCATCACATCTGGCTATGTATGTCCTTAATACTAATAGAGCTTTGGAGAAGGAAACTGTGGAATGCCATACAACTCGGATAATCTCATTTTTTCATGGAAAATCTAATTAGTATGCTTAAATTATGAATTCCAAAACTATAAATAACTTTAAGGAACATTTTTACTTGTTGGTCCAGGGTCTCATCTTAAACTGACATTTTTCAAAAGCTCTCATACTACAGGGGTCTACACTGATTATTCTGAGTAACAACAAGTGTGTGTGAAATGCACGTAAGGATTAAAACACTTCCAGCACTGCCCCTTTAATCCCGTACCCAGGCCTGAGGACAGACTATGAAAAGCTTTGCAATAATTCAAAGGGAAGTGCCAGTGGTGAGTGACAGGGGCTAGAAAGGACTGCGGCTGTCAAGAAGTAGGGACGGCAAACATTGCTAGTACTTTACGTAATAATCAATCATATCATCTAAAATCAAAGCTAGTTGATTATCAGCAACCAAACATTCGACTATTTCTCGACTTCCCTCCAATCTTGCAAGTTCAAACTAGCTAAGCTATTACTCTCTCCGAGACGAGGTCTCTCTTTACATTGCTCAGGCCGGACTCAACAGCCCTGCTCCAGCCCCTCCGGGACCTGGGACTGTGGTGACACACTACAAGGCCTGGCTAGGAAATGCCATTTCCAATCTCCTCCTGGGCAAAAAGGAGATGTGCTCACACTCAAGTTACATGATTAAAATCTTCCTATCAAGGACACTGAGCTCTCTGCCACCGCCACGCCTCTCCACCCGTCCGTTCACAGCCTTCCTTTCTTATTCATCCCCCAGCCCGTGACACTGGTTCACAACAATCACTGTACTACTGTCTTCCAGTAAAGAGTTCTTCCCAAAATACATTTCATAGAGGAAATTTTAAGAAACTCTTTAACACATATGCAGCTGTTACTTTCAAATTATGCTAATTACTTGAAACAGTTACTTTCAACTTTCACGTGCAAGTGTTAAAAATAGTTTAAGTTCTAAGTTATGCAAATTATTCCCTAAAAACTAGACTGCATTTCTGGAGAGATGCCATCTGGCAAGAACTGGTAAGAATGAAGCTTTAGAAGCTAAAATGCACAACTGTTTGAAATGTTCCTTCTTACTTACTAGGGTCAGCGAGCAAGATGCAGACACTGATTAATAACAAAATCTACCAGTATTATTCTCAGGGGTATGCAAACACCTCATCAGCGAGCTTCAAATAGCTGAGCCATGTCCAGCAGTAAAGCATCAAGAACTGTGATACTGTCAGTATTGTTGTCCAACAAAGCTTTCCACAATGACACAATGTTCCCTAAATCTCTGTGCAGGCCATAAATGGCGGCACACACCTATCGCCTTCCCTCACTCAGGAGAGACCGAGGCAGGAGGATCATGAGTTATCCAGGCTGGAGCCACACAGAAAAACCATCTTTTAAAAAGTGAGGAAAGAGGGAGAGGGAGAGGGAGAGGGAGAGGGAGAGGGAGAGGGAGAGGGAGAGGGAGAGAGAGAGAGAGAGAGAGAGAGAGAGAGAGAGAGAGAGAGAAAGAATGAATTGCTGTGGATATCACTGTATAAATAAAGTGCTGATTGGCCAGTAGCCAGGCAGGAAGGATAGGGTAGGCGGGACAAGGAAGAGGAGAAGGCTGGGAACAGAAAGGCTGGGAGGAGACACTGCCAGCCGCTGCCATGAGAAGCAACATGTAAAGACAACGGTAAGCCACAAGCCATGTGGCAAAGTATAGACTAACAGAAATGGGCTAAATATAAGAGCAAGAGCTAGACAATAATAGGCCTGAGCTAATGGCCAAGCAGTTTAAATAATCTAAGTGTCTGTATGATTATTTTATACGTGGGTTGTGTGACCACAGGGGCTTGGTGGAACCTGGAGAGAAGCTCTCCAAATACAGAGAATGAATGAATGAATGAATGTGTGTGTACCTTCTACCCCACACGGTCGTGGGTAGCCACACATGGATAAAAGGCACTAAGGCCAGTCTGAGTAGGGAGCGGGACTGTGTTTGTACTTATTTGACAGGGGGCCAGCAGCTACTGTTCTGTACAGTGTAGCTCTAGGACACCTAAGACTCCAAGCAGCTCCACCGGCAGGGAAGAGCTCCTGGAAACTGTGGGCCTAATAATTCCTGTGTAATTACACCCTAATCTGTGTAGTAACTGGAAAAGCATTCCACCTAATAGAAAAAGCAACATGTGCCAGAGGACATGACCTCTACTTGGTACTGTTTCCTGATCCCAGCAGACAGCGGGCACACGTTCAGGACAGATGATAAAGGGCCGACTGGTACGCACTTTTTAAAGACTACCTGTGCATTGTGAGAGGGCAGAGATCAGTCAGTCAGGAACCTTCTAACTGTGGCAAACAAATCTGCACACAACCAACAAGGAGTAAGATGAACTCATGTGCAGCTGGAACAGGCTCAGAGTGATTAATTAAATACAGAAATTGTCTCATCTAGATCTCTACCCATTTATCCCTCCCTGACATTATTCTCAAGTAAATCCCACAGAGTTTTTTCTTTTTTTTAAAATCTATTTACACAAAAATAAAGATCCTTGATTAATCACAGGGAAAAGGAAATCCTGAAAGCGCAACCCTCACGTGACAATGGTACACTTAGGGAATATGAAGGCATGGCGTACAGAGGGAGAGGAGGAAGTCTGCCAGAGTACAGGTCAGCAGCGTTGGCTTCAAGCGATGATGGGCAGAGGGACAGGAGGTCCTTAAGATAAAGGAACTGGACTATGCAATGCCATGGAGGTGGCTTTCAGAAAGGGGCACCAAGAGCTCCCGGCAGTTCACCCATTGCTCTAAGCAAATGCCTTTCCCCACAGGCTAAAGGGGCTGCCCCATCCCACCCATCAGGAAGGGCTGCCCTGGTGAAAATTTAACTCTGGTTAACTTTCCGTCAACACTGAACTCTTTTTTTTTTTTTTTTGGTTTTTCGAGACAGGGTTTCTCTGTAGCTTTGCACCTGTCCTGGACTAGCTCTGTAGACCAGGCTGGCCTCAAACTCACAGAGATCCGCCTGCCTCTGCCTCTCGAGTGCTGGGATTAAAGGCGTGCACCACCACCGCCCCGCTGCACTGAACTCTTATTTTGGACTTACACACAGAACTGTTAATTGGACACCAACTAGTTACTTGTGAAATAAAATGCTGAACACCATCCCCCTCTCAAAAACAAAAACAAAAACCCCAGAAACCAGTAAGAGGAAACTAACACATCTTAAAATCTTGCTTACGTTTTAAGTTACCACTAATTTAAAAGTGAGTGAGCAACCAGCAGGTTACCTGTAAAAGTTAAACAAAATCGGAGATTTTTAAAAGAAAATATTTAGGAATCTTGGCTTTTGAATGAAGGGGAGGTGGGGATGGCAGAAACAAGGCTGAGACCAAGGACAGGGGGGGTATTCCGTTTGAGAAACGACAAGACACTCTCTCAAGTTAAACCACACCCAGCTTACTTTTTTGGTTTTCTGGAAGTAGAGTTCAGGGAGCGCATGGAGCCAGTATGCCAACTGGGATATGTAGAAAAACTTCATTTGAAAGCTGTGTGAGAAAGCGAAAATATCTCTTAAAGTACAGTATTTAAAACAAAACAAAAGAACCCCCAAAAGAAGAACAGGCGCGAGAGGCCGGGATGGACGAGGCAGCCATGTTTTGTTGTCGATGGGAGGCCTGACCCGTCACGGCGCAGCTCTTGAGCTTGCTCGGTTTCTCACCGTGCAGTCCACTCTGCTGCGAAACTCTGGGCAAAGCCAGTGCAAGCCGAACCTGAGCCGCTTGGCGGCCGGTTACCGTGGGCTGGGGAAGGAGTAGGCCGGCCATGCTAGCTATGGGAAACGACGGACCCACAGACCTGGACGGCTTCATCAACGGGAAATGGGGCAAAAAGACCGCCCGATGTCGCAGCAGCGAAACCCATTATCTTTATCAAATACAGGCTGAAACGGGGAGGGCTGATGTAAAGCAATGGCTCACTGAGTGACTGTCACCAGAGCCGGGCGATCTCAGTGTCGAACACCCCGCTATTTCCCTAGTGAAATATGATTTCCATCCGGCTGCAAACACATGCAGGTCAAGGCAGAACAAAGGCAGGGTGGAGGTGCAGGAGGGTTCCCAGGAGATGCATCTCAGTCACTCAGCAGGCCCCTCCTTACATTACAAACCTCTGGCCTTTCTGACTGACCATCTTCTCCCTTCTCATGCTCTCTACACGTTAAAATGGAGACCACAAAGCCAATCGGAAGACATTTCCAGGAGGTAATACAGCTGCATGTAAGTACGACGTTTATAACTACATCTTATAAAAGGTCAACACATCTCTCTAGTTTAGTTTTTTAAATCAGAGAATGACTCAGTAGGGGGTATTACTGCTGGATTTAATTCAAACACACGCATGGCCATGTGACTCCCTTCCTTCATGAATTTTTTCTCTTGTTTTTAGCCCACCAAGTATTCAGTGAGTACTTTCCAGGTGGGAAGCGCCTAGAACTTTCTAAGCAGAAAGAATGAAGTATACAAACAACATCAGAAAGAGAGCGCACCACTGTCGAAAAGGTAGTCTTGGTGGGTATGGACACAAAGCAGGACTCACACATGTGAGATGATTAGAGAGTAATCTAAATTATATAGAGACGCTCTATAAATATAAGCTGAACTACACGAGGTCCGAGGGACTCCTTGCAGGCACAGCAGCGAGGAGAACCCGCGGGCAGCAGTGGCACTAAGCAGACTGAGGCCTGAAGCGCAAGGAACAGCTCACTGTGTCCCGTCCACTAAGCTCCCGGAAACAACCTACAGATCCGCAGGATGCCAGCAAGCCAAAGGAGAACCAGGGCCTCGGGAACAGTCCAGAGCAGTTGGCGATGAGGAACGAAGAGATGGAGTGGGCATGGGAAAGCCAAGAAAAGCATGGAAAGATGGAGCCACGCAGACGGGAAGAACGAAGGTGCAGGAAGGGAAGAGAACCCCAAACTGAAATGGTTAAAATCAGGGCCTGGGGAGAGGGAGGGCCTATTAGTTCAGAGCACTTGTTGCTCTTACAGAGGAGCTGGGCTTGATTCCCAGCACACCCATGGTGGCTTACAGCCACCCACAACTCCAGTTCCGGGGATCTGAAGCCGCCCTCTGACGTCCTCTCCACCAGTCACACAGGTGGTACACATACACACATCTAGGCAAAAAGTCCTCTATATAAAATCATCTTTTAAAAAATGGTTAAGATCAGTCGTCTCATGCTGGCAAAGGTAATGAAAACCAGCACAAACCAGCACACGGCGGCGGCGGCCCTTTTTCCTTACGACAGTGGCGATACTTGTCTTTATGCTTCAGGAAATGGACCCACTTCAGGTAGTAGCATCGAGCCCAGAAGAGAGTAACAGGGGTGGGTTTGGCTTGCTTGTGACATGAACAGTGTTTAGTTAAAAAAGGCCTGATTAAAAAAAAAACAACTTACGTCATCAGGTTATGAGGATAAGCCCTCCACAGGATAGTTGGATCTGATATATAGTTTTCCTAAGAGACAGGAAAATTGGTATGTGAGTATCATGAGAACATTTACAATTCCCCACAAAGGTTCCAAAGAGCAAGCTAAAATCAAATGTTGTAGCTCTCCAATGCGATCTGAATGGCTAAGTGCAATGAGTATGAGACATACAACCAAGCAGGATCAGTACCCACTTTTCAAGTACCCTTCAACGCCATACAGGAGAATAAGAAGTATGGCAAACAAACGGTGTGCAATGGACAGCGACAGAAGGTGACAGGTGCAGGCCAGCTCTGTGAGGATGTGTTTCATCCATGTAACCAGAGAACTGAAAACAGCATTTCTTGACAGAAGGTCACAATGAGGCAATGCATACAATGCTTGCAAATCTTGTTCTCAGAAAACTGCATGTATTTGGTGAAAAATTACAAGAAACAAAGCTAAAAAAATGAAAACAAAACCCCTCCAAAACCTAAAGTGATGACTTTAAGAAGACTATGTGTCCCTGGTGCCACTCTTTTTTTTGGCTTTTCTTTTTGTTTTGGTTTTTCAAGACAGGGTATCTCTGTGTAGCCCTGACTGTTCTGGAACTCACTCTGTAGACCAGGCTTGAACTCACAGAGATCCGCCTGCCTCTGCCTCCTGAGTGCTGGGATTACAGGCATGCGCCACCACCGCCCGGCCGATGTAATTCCTACACTAGAAGCTTACATAAAACAGATTTGTAAGCCGCCATTTCCCTTATGTGCATTACATCAGTAAGATGGGCTGGGCACTGGATTGAGAAGTTGAGTTTTCATACACCTCTGTCATTAAGTGCTAGGTCCCGGGCATCTGACTTTGGCTGTTATTAATCTCCACCCTGATGATTTAAAAGACTCATGTGCTTAATAATCTGAAAAGTGTGTAAAGCCACATAATGGCATATGAAGGGCGCTGTTATTTAACATTAAAGTTGACACTGGCTGCCCTCTCCTCACTAAAGAGAGCTGAAGGTTCTGATCGTCTTACTTGAACATTTATATGTTTAAGTTGCCTGGGAGCCGCCCGGACTGTTTTAAGGAGGAACTGACTAACAACATTTCTGCTTTTCTAACCTCGGCAAGCCGAGACTGCCACGGGATCCTTTCTGTGAACGGGGAGATCTGCACAGATCTAATGATGACATCTCACCACTGAAAACCGTGCGAGGCTTCTGACACAGTCAGCAGCTCAGACTTCCTACTCTCTGGCAACTTTTAATTACCCTCCTTCCTGCGCAGAGTTCTTAGTGTGAAATGAGGTTTAAGAACACCAAGTGACATACTTACAGAAATGAGAATGAACGTGCCCCAAACACAAGCAAAAAGGTAGAATGCACTAAGCTGACCAGACTCATTAAACTTGCTGTGTTTTGTCTTGGAGAAGTGCATTCGTCTGTTAATTTTCTAAAAACAAAAGCAGGTATTAGTAATAAAGAACACAGCACACAACACACATAACATACGATGACTGTAGTGTGGAGAACTTAGCAGTACTTTACAAAATAGGGATTTCTAAGATTGTATACTTACATCCAACACATACTCCTGAATTATGGCGTGAACAATTATCGCCACTAGCATGTAGAAGAAAACTGTAGCCAAATCTTTGAAACCATAGTAATAAAGGGATGCGGATTCAGTAGCTTGTTCTTCTGAAGGCCAAAAAGGACACACACACACAAAAAAAAATATACGTGAGATTATGAAAAGAGTACTCAGTCCAACATAGTCATGGAAACAAACAAAAGGAGACTAACTCTGAGTAAACCTCTACAGCACTGTCAAGGTTTCTCCTGAGTGTCCCCAGCCACGGGGGACGGAAGCTCGAGAGGCCATCTACCACCCAAAGCTCCAGGGATTATTTACAGAAGACCTGATACATGTTAGTCATGGCCACCAGAAACCCAAAACAGGGAGCCACCACTACCTGGCAGACTCCTACTTGGCCTACTCTCTCATCTTCCAGAGAGCCTCTGTGGCCTCTGGCTGGACTGGCACTGGCCCTCCATTATGATTCTCACTGAAGGTAATTCGACCTGTTTGCTTTGGTTCTGGTCTCCAAGCACCAGAGAGATGCTGCTACTACTTCAAAGTTGCATTAATTTTTGAATGTTAATATTTATGAGTTGCTGGCATCTGAGTTTTGAGGTTTGTTTGGGGCATTTAGGTGACAACATCACTCTGGCATCTCAAGTGCCAAGCAATGCTAGTCTTGAGTAACTTTTCTCAGTCACTCAACCAAGCATTTGTAAAAGCAAACGCAATAGAATAAACTCAGTCTGTCCCTCTGGTCTTCCGCCAAGGGGGGAGACCCCGGAGCGGGTTACTGCCAGACACGTTCCCATTTCCTGAAGGTGGCAGCATCTTCTCTCTGCTTACCAGAGCCAACCACAGGACCCTGCAGCAGCCGACTTCCCACTGCAGCTTCACTTTTACATAGCATCACTTGGAAACAAAACTTTCTAAAATCAAAGAATAATGTGGACACAATTTTCTGAGAATTCCTAGAATTTACTAATATTTTCTCTAGGCAAAATACTTGCTTAAGGCAGAATTAAAAAAAAACTGGAAAGGAGTAAGTCTGAAGGGATTATCTCTGGCCTAAAATATAGCAAATGGCAGAGAAACTGAGCCAGAACAGCGCACCTAGAGAAGTCTGCCTACCCAACAGCCTACATGAGCACACTGACTCTCAGGGATTCCTTCAGGAGAGGATTAGAGGAAGCAATACAAAGAAGTCTCTGATGGAATTTCAAGACCATGCACAAAATCTATAAGAAACAATCAACACATAAAACCAGGTTTCGTACACTGCTTAGGATAAAATAAAGCCCAGAGACTAGAGATTAGCATAGATTTTAGTGTCCATGGACACCTCCCCATGTGTTCAACTGTGTGTCTGCACAAAGACCTACCTGTCGCAGGCTGAGTGACATTGTACTGAAGAGCAACGAAGACGATGGCTGCCTTTGCTGTTATCTGGGGGCAGAAAGCACAAGACACGTCAGCTGTCACTCCCGCAAATGAGCACACCAAGGGCAGAAAGATCACAGGTGCTGCCCCCAGCTTCACCACGACGCAAGGCCCCTGACTCCGTGGCACCTTGGGGAGACCCAGTGGGAACTTCTGATCACAAGTAGCGTCTGGAGTTAGGACAAGTCACTGAAGGACTTTTCTGTAATTCAGACCACATAACCCATGTGTACTGCTGACATTTCAAAAAACAACAAACAAACAAACAAAACGACAGCTTCGGTTGACCCAGTACATAATGATTTCTCAACTATCGATTCTCCATTACAGAACACTCACTGAAGTTCCCATCAAGGAAAACGTGCAAATTAATAAAAGGAAGCAGAGTTTGTGTAACTGAGGATGGATCACACGCAGGGTCTATGTGTTCATCCCCTCCCCCACACGCCTGGTTAACTGGTCAGCAGGTATTTCATTAACTTGACTACTGGTCAAAGTAAAGTGGTCAGAACACAAGCTGGAATGTTGACTCAGCACTCACAGGCACCAAGGCCAGCGCGCCACCAGAAAGGCTCAAATACAGATGAATGAACTAATCCCATGACAAGAAGCTGGGTTGTGTCAGGGGTGGTAAACAGACTATTACAATACTGCAGGATCTGTGCCAAGTGTCTACACTACAGACGCTCAGGGTAAAGGACCAAGCTCTTTGCTTGTCTTTGGGGTAGGACATGCTTCTCAGAGGTGTGGTGCAAGAGCTTGTCTGACGTTCCTGAGGTGCACAGGGGATGGAAGAGAGCAGCAGACGTAGAAACAAGGTAAACTTAACGTCAGGCCACAGTACACAGACCAGAGGCAGAAAAACACAGAAACAGCACTGAGGTGCTTCGGTGTGACTGTGAGATTTTAAGGAGGGGAGTTTCTTCCTTTTGGAACCTAAATGGGTCTCATGCCCCCTTGGGTTCTCCACACCACCGCCACACTCACCATCTTACCATGCTCCCTGCTCTGCCTTGGATTGCTGCCTTCCTAGCACAGTGTGGCCGACACGCCTCCCTGTCTCCAGAGGTCCTATCTGTTTTCTGGCCCCTTCCAGTGTCCTCCTGTTAAAGCTCAGTTCCATCACATCTGTCTTCTCAGAGTGGGGCGGCTCCTCCATCAGACTACCCCAAGGCGGCACCTCTCCTTCCAGCCACACAACACAACAGGACTGCGTTCACTTCTGCTGTACCCATTACGAAGTAAGTGCCATCTGAGCTGGGGCCTGGCCAGCGTCATCCAGTCACTATGTCAGAAGCTAGCATGGCGAGGCTGCAGAGACGGCTCAGCCAGGAAGGCCCTATCACCAAGCCTGACGACCTGAATCCAATCCCAGCAGCCCACATGGTAGAGGGGAGAACTGGCTCCTGGAGGTTGTCTTCTGATCTCCACACAGTAATATCTTCCTCCC